>NC_139245.1:30510135-30804988 GCF_977018435.1 Lepisma saccharinum | reverse complement strand
GGAGGAGAGAGAAAGAAAGAGAAAAGAGGTACCTTCAATAATTCGAGACGGGCTACTAAGGTGTGGTTCATAAAAAACTTGATGTAATGAAATTATTCTTTTTAATAGACATGCGGAGGAGGTAAATAAGAGCATTATGTCCTGTTAAACGTTACACTTTTATTTGTGGGACATACAACTTTAGAAAATTTTACATCTTCACACATCTGGGTTCTAGAAGTGACAAATCACTTTATACCTCTCTCTCAGGTCCTCCCCGATAGCGCAGTGGTATCATTGTTGCCTTGCAATCAAGGGGTCCCGGGTTCGGTACCGGGTGGCACATGGCACAGTGGTTCGGATCTCACTTTAAACTGTAGGTCCAGTCCCAATTAGTCTTTCTGTGCATAAAGTGGACTTAAAACTTTTCACTTTATACCTCTGTTACTGAGATACAATGGCCGGTACATAAAGGCCTTTTTTCAACTGTTACAATTAATATAAAAACTCTTTGGAGTGACTTACTAGTTAGCAATAGGAAAAAAATGATAGAAATGGGGAGTAGTTCTAAAGAGCTAAACTAAATATGTAGAAGTTAGGAGAGAAAAAGTAAGGAAGGGGCTCTTCAATTCGAATATTACCAAAAAATTGTTCTTTGGTTGAACATATTGAGTAAAGTTATTCTACGTCGCTTTTCTATCACTTGTGATAATAGCAACGACGAGGATGAGTGATGATTAGATGAAATTGATGAAGGGACACTCACAAATAACACCCGTACGCCGGAACTCGAACCCGGGAAATGTGGTGGCTAGTACAAAAGTCGATCATTTAACGCCCTTGGCCACCGTACAGTTGCCAAACCGATAGTTGAAGGATTTTCTTTATCAAATACTGTTTCTTTATTGATAAGTAGAGGCACATATTTTTGGTAAATAAAAAAGCAAAATTTCGATACAAAAACAGAGTCAATTTCGGGTTCAAAAGCGGTAAATAAAATAAAATTTCGGTGTTATAGTGGTGAAAAAGCAGTATATAGAATGACATTTTGTTTTTAAAAATGTGAATATAATCATAAATTTAATTTAAAAACTGCTCTTACTGCACAAAATAAACATATCCCTTCTAATAGCACATTTACGTCGTTACCAGAATATTACGTTTATTCCTGTATAAAGGGATCGATTTTTGCTTCTCAAATATTTAGAGAAGAATTAATCAATTTTCCATGAATTGCATAACTCACAGGATAATTCTGACTTCAGAAAGTGTCACATCTCTAAATAAACTACAAATTTCGTGTTTAAGAGTCTATTTCGCATTTTGCAGTTCATTTCGCGTTATTTCGTGACAAAACACGTTAGGAAAATGCACCTCACATCTTTCAGCAACATGAAAAATTAACATTACAATGTGTTATTGATAAGTCATGCAAGGTTTCTACTCAAGACTAGACTGAATAGACTAGTCCAGCTGTTCTCAGAGGGTGTGTCGTGAAAATCCACACATAGTCACACACACACATATACAGAAACATTTTATTACAATGGGAAAGCATGAACATGTACAAAACAGGCATATGTATTGAATTAATAATATTAAATTGTTAATCTATAGGACATATTTTAATACTATTAAATTGTTAATCAATGTTTTAATAATGTGTGTTATTGAAGAAAGGCTTGGATGTGAGCGAGTCACATGTTCAATCCAATGCTTGAATACAGTTGTAGTATTTTTGCATTGATTAATTGAGGAAGGGTATAACTACCTGCTATTTCTAATTATAATTTAATTTAATAAAATGCATCTTCTGTAATAATATGCACCTCTATTTTTAGTTTAAATTAGTGTTAGCCTATATATTGTGCTATTATTCCACGGCAAAGGTCTCAATAAAGTAAGCCAGGTCGGAAAAGTAAATTTTTTTAAGAAACCCTGTACTGTGCGGATGTGCCAATTCCAGCGAAACAGTGTGCCGAGATCCCCCCCCCCCCAAAAAAAATGAGAACCACTGGGCTAGACCATTCTGCGAGATTATTATGTCGACTACGGTAACCTAGATAGTCCCACTAAAGCTTAACGTGGATTTAAAATCTCTAGATTGCATTGTAGGGATATCCGGAGGTCATGAATTCATATCTGAATTAGGATGTTACTCCATGTGTTATTCTGCCGTGAAAATGTTTACTCCTCCCAAAATGTACACTTTACGGCAAATACTAATGGAGCATTTCGTAACAGCAACAGGTGTGTCGATTTTTTTTTTCTTTTTAGTTTTCTTTCTCTCCTCTCCACTCGGAAAGTTTCTTTGTTCCAGCTTTCTTTCCTTCTGGCTAAACAATTCACCTGCCTTTGCAAACTAAAATTGGAGGAGTTTCAGAGGCTTTCTGCACCTGGAAGTTCTCTTCTGGAGCAGGACGAAAAGGGAAGAAATCAATTTTGTCCAATTGCAAGTCAATACAATTACGCCACTAACCGATTGATGGGGATGGAAAACTCTGTTCTTTCATGATGTTCAACATTCTCTTAAACTACAGAAGGGACTTAACCGAATCTTTTATAGAAATCCCTGTAAGCCATCTAGAGGTTGGTCACCATCTCACAGCAAAGACAACCTGTTTCCGTATCCGCAAAACTTTAATTCTCTCTTAGGATTAATCGGTATAGTATATTGATTCCCTGCGACATTGCATTTACCGCGGTGTACAGTCAACGGCAAAGATAATGGTAGGCAAATTATCCATCGCTATTTTAATTACCTTTTTATTCCATATTCTGTGTTGCTATAAGGAATGAAACTATGTTGGTTTGAAGCAGGCATTGTTCTCTGCTTATTGACGTCATTATTTCAATTCATTGTCATCACAATGTGTAATACAGACCGAATTAAAATGGTGGTGGATAATTCGCCTACTGTTTCTTTAGCCGTTGGGTGTACTACGAGGAAGTGATGTTGATTTGTGGATGCCTTCTCATACGGTCATCCCACACACTCCGTATCCTCTTTGTGTACTATGGATTTATGAATTTATCAAATTATATACACAAAGAAAATTGCATTACATTACAGAAGGTTGTTCTGGATCTCTGGTGACGATTTTGAAAGTCGCTGACGGCGCTGTTATCAACGTCAGTCCGTCCAAACGGTGCATGCTGAGTAACGTCAGTACCGAGAACGCGTGTGCAGAGTGTTGTGCCATTTATCTACAACTATGCCGAAGAAAATTGAACCATACTGAGAGGGTTACATAACAGCTCTTTCCGATGCTAAATATAGCTATTTGGCAATCAAAGGAATGTGCAAGAAGCGTGGTTTTGTGATATCGAAGAACGGGATCGGTGCGGTATTGAACAAAAAAGGCAAAGGCCGACTGGGCCTAATTCCACAGGGGAAGAAACAGGCAAATCCACGAGCAGCTACGAGTCGTACACCGGACAAAGTGAGAAAAGTGAAGGCCCTTGTGTCAGGTGGTAACCCTGCCCCCCAAAGGAGTATCGCACGTAAGTTGGGAATGTCTGTGTCAACAGTGAACACCATAATCAAGAAGGACCTGCAACTAGAAATGCGGCATAAGTGGCGAGTTCACAAGCTGTTGCCTCGTCACATTGCGGAACGTCGCACGAACGCTAGAAAGCTCTATGAGACCTATCTTGCAGGGGAGAGATGGAAAAATGTGGTCACATTAGACGAAGCATATGTCTACCTTAGTGACTGTCACAAACCCCGCGCGATTTACTACCACTCTCGCGACAAAAACAATCATCAAACATTGTATCGAGAATGCCAGGAAAGTTTTCCACGGGGTTTCATGATCATCGCTGGATACTGCTATAATGGCAAGCTAGCAATTCGCCCTGTGGCTAATAATGTGAAGGTGAACACCACGTACTATCAGGATGAGGTTTTAACACCCATTTATAACATAGATATCCCGGCACTGTATGGGGGAGCCAAAAACCAGGTCTGGGTGCACCAAGATAAAGCATGCAGCCATACCTCCCGTTCGACAAGTCTGTTCTTACAGCGAATGGAGGTGGAAACTGGCATCCGTGCAATTCCTTACAGCGACATACAGGTCAAGGCGCCAGATGGGTCACCTATGGACTTCTGTGCATTTGGACTCCTAAAACGGGCCTTAGGAAAGAGACGTCCACGCACTCTCAATGGCATCTGGAAAGCCTGTCAGGAGGAGTGGGAAACGTTGGACATGATAACTCTTCGGAAAAGTCTGTTGCAATGGAAATTACGTTGTTGGGCTATAGCGCTGAATGCTGGTATTCCAATTGAGCATGATCATTGGTGGCGACATGGGTTTTCATGAACTTATCACCCTTCCAACATTGTCCTCAGAGATCCCGAACGACCTTCTGTATTATATCTGCAAGTCAATCAAATAAACTCTGTTCCCGAGAAGTATTATTTTCCTGTCTCAAAAACTTAAGATAGTTACTTTCAATTTTGCTTAAGATCAAATTTGAAGGTCTGTACTCTTTAAAATATTTTAGTAAGAACACTTACCATCTATAGAAGTCACACGTTACCAGTCTTGGATGCAACTGACTTCCTGCAAGTTTGGTTTTGCCGTTGAAATTCTTTACAGCTCACAACAAATTGCAACATCTCGGATGATGTATTATTACTTACATCAGCTTACGTTCTTTGTATTCCTGTACACGTGCAGAATCGTAAACCCAAACACTGACTGCGAATCAGGACATTAGTATGGTTTTCTTGTTGTCAATCTACGAGGTTTGGCTCATATTCTTTGAATACAGAACTGTAAAATATGTATATATTGTTAATTTTGTCCAAACGTTGGCATTTATACTATATTTGTAGGGAATATACCTCCAGAAGCTTGCTGAAATTAGTATGTTGTCAACTAGAAACTCATTCTGAATATAAGCTTGTTATGTCTAGGTGCTTTCAAAATACAATAATTGCGGAATAAAATGTGTCACGAAATTTTAGAAACCTCTCTATTTCTCTCTCTTTCTCTCACACACACACTCACAGATAAATCACTACCCCTACATAACTCGTTACTGACGCCAGAGCCTAGGGCAGGCATTAAATTACAATGTGTATTGTTTTCAGAGTCGAACGAAATTCCTAGAATTGATTAGTGAAAACAATTTTCGTATTTAGATTCTAGATATTCATAATATTGCTATATCAAACGTAATTGAAAACTCAGTTGCAATGCTCTCCTGTTATCGATTTGTCACTTTGCATTTGCGATCAAATATTTATGAAATTAATAGCTTTCAATGAGAATTCCTGGAAGTGGGAAGAAATTAAATGAAATTCATGTGCAAATATGCATTAACGTTAAATCAAATTACGAATCTAGTAAAACTTGTCAGCGTAAAATACATTCATGCAGATGGTGCGCATTTTGAACATGTACTGTAACTGTAACCCTCTCTATAGCCTATATATAAAGATGGATGTATGTGTGTATATGTGTGTGTTTGTTTGTTCAGCAATCACTCTCGAACGCCTGGAGCGATTTCAACCTAATATGGTACACGTATCACTTGCAACCTGGAAATAAATACTATGGGGTTAAGACACCCCTGGGGTGGGTGGGGAGAGGTGACATGTAAAAATAATCGAGAACCACCGATATTAAATTCCGCAAAAACAGACATCCGTGACTCTATGCAATCCGCACAACGATAGTGTTTCTCGGGTTGTCTAACATTCAGGCTGTGTTGCGAATGGAATCCATAGTTTTCGTGACACTTCCAATGCGGTTCAACTCCAAGTTCATCACCTATCGGCATGGGGGGTGAGAGGGGGTGAAAAATAAAATGCCACAAATGACCTAGATTAGTGTCGAATCCACAGTTTTGGAAGTCGCTAAGTTAATTGGTGACATTCACGATCACATTTAAAATTAGTTACATTTTACACTATAGTTAGAATTCATTATTTTCCTGTCTAATACAAGATTGGGATAAATAGATACCCGGACAACGCCGAGTAATGAGCTAGTTACTTATCAATCATGAGTATGTTTTCACGAATTTGATTTTCCTATGTAACTTGACATTTGACTCACCTTGTTGAAACGTGATCAATGTTAATAGGTAAAAAAAAGTGCTCCCCTGTGCTTTGCACCACGCAATGAAGGCGTACAGGGGGTGTGGGGTTAGGGCCCCACACGTTCTTGATCTCGGCCGAGTTGGGGGTGATGTGATCAGCACCACGCCCCTGGCCGCATTTACCCCCAGAGTTTCCTCCAGGTACCCACTTTATACGACGCTGGGTGGGCGCCGGAGCCGCTTGAACAGGTTGAAAAAGTTCCGGTTCTCCCCCGCCGGGGATCGAACCCGGGTATGCCGCATGGTATTCAGACTCCCTAACGACTTTTTTTTTTAAGGAGAGCCCCTAAGCGGAAGCTTCCCCCATCATTCACTCATGTCATTTCACTCAATTTTCAATTTCAGGACTTTTAGGGACTAGAACCCAGGACCACTAACCACTCCGCCACGGGGGCCGACTCGACTGAGCTACCGTGGCTGTCAATATTAATAGGTTAGAAATGTAAATTTATCGGTGCTATTTTCCACAAAATTTGGTTTTCTTGGAAACACAATTCTTACTCAGCATTAAAATAGAAAGTGTTTCCAATCCCCTCTCATTCTTAGCCTTTTGTAATCACTGCAGGACTTGAGTGACAGAATCTTCAAATTAAACAACATTCAACTGCTTGAACCTTCAAAAAATATTTTATAAAGAACCTTTGCTTTACCTAAAACAAGGTTTGTATTACTTACATAACGTTTAATGTGAAAAATATGATGAAATTACAATATTTTCAAATTGTCTGTGTAGCCATATTTATCTTAAAATTGATATTAATTTTTGTCTTTTGTCTCTTCATTGGTTGAGATTATTTAGCTTTCTCAATGTCTCGACTCGAGATGCTGCTCTACAGCACAAAAGATAAAAGGGAACAATATAACGCAACCCGGAGCGTGGCGCTGTTCACATCACGTTCATAAATCACGTTGATTGTGAATGTGTGGGGCCCTACCTCCACATCTCCCCATTTGCACGTGGTAACGACGCCGCCTATAGGGGTCCCGAGTTGGATGTGGAGGCACATAGTGGTTTAGATTCCACTTTAAATTATAGGTCCAGTCCCGATTAGTCTTACCGTGCATAAAGTGAACTTAATCAATATACGAGGGCCACAAAGGCAGCTTGTGTACGGGACCTACTGCGCAGCGTGCTGTGGACAATGGAGGAGATTATTTCGAAGGTTTGTCATAATCAGGCAAGTTTCTGTAACATGTGCACATGTGTATGTCACAGGGTCAGAAAGGTTTCTGTGACTTGTACATTGATACATGTGTACGTCACAGGATTGCTTGGGTTTTCTTTCATGATTCCTACCAACAAAATATCCATAATGGATACTCTTTCAGTTGTATATAACAAATGTTTAATACATCCTTCGATTGTCGAATTATTACTGGGTTGCCATGACTTACTCCCCAACCCTCGTATATACAAACACACAACTACTTTTCTCTGCTTCCCCTGCTGAAGGAATACACCTTGCGATTTATGAATCACCGACAAAGCAGTGTTATTATTGAGTAGTGGAGACGGAACCGAGGGAGGAGGGAAAGGGACATCGGTACATTGTACAGCCACCGTCAATAAAAGTGGAAAACCTAACTAATGCTACAGCTCATTCGTGGGTAAGTTCATGTAAGGTAAAGCTCCACGTTATGGGCGCCAGTAATGCTAATCCCCTGGGGGTACGTACTTAAATGTTATTTATACCACGGCTACAGATATCTTAATCTCAGGGGGATAGGTTCTTTATTCGAGAATTCCAAATAAGAAAGCGTTTTATAGCCAAGAGGATATAGTTAAATGCGGATCTATATTCTGGAAACTATACACAATACGGAGAAAATATATAGCAAAGCTTGTATATACATTGAAATATAGTATAGCCTAATAAATATATGTATAATCGATAGGAAATCTTCTTCTTCTTTTCTTCTCACAATTTTGGGGAAACGGCTTCTTCTTCTATCCTTCCTTCTAATTTGGGAAAAGGCTTCTTCTTCTTTGATTATGGAAAAGGCTTCTTCTTCTTTTCTTCTTTGATTATAGAATAGGCTTCTTCTTCTTTGATTATGGAAAAGGCTTCTTCTTCTTTTCTTCTTTGATTATAGAATAGGCTTCTTCTTTCTTCAATTTCCACTTCTTTTCTTTGGTAAAAGGATAATCTTATTTTTCTTTCTTCTACCCTTTATGGCAATCTCTTTCTTCTATTCACAAAAATAGTCATCCCCTTATATTCATCGCTGTTCTTATTTCCTCTATTCATATCAGTTCTTATTTCTTCTCTCAGCAGCAATTCTTATTATCTTCTATATTCTGCCGAGATATTCTTATATTCTCGATACATTCTTCTATTTATTCTTTCCACAGCAAATTCTTATTTCTTCTATTCTTCTTTGCCACTGGAAAAAGTCTTATTTCTCTCATTTATCGCAAATATTTCTCTTTACCATATCTCTTTTCAATAATATAGACAAATCATTATGCTGCATTCCTTGTAGAGAATTGAACCAAAGATATAGAGGATTTTTAGGGGCGTCTAATCTGACAATAGCGCCTCCTCCTAAAACAACAACCAAGGGAAATAACCAGGATCACTAATAACAAGCGCTGCCGATGGCCCAGTGCGACTAATAAGAAGCGCGACCGTAAGTGCTTCGGGGCGTCTAATTTGACAACAGCGCCACCGGGGACAAGCAACCAAAACATGGCGACGTTCTCCTCGCCAGAGAATCAAAAGGAGATAATTTCTGAATTCGTTCGCTTACTTAATAACTTTCCTAAACGTTTCATATGCGGCCATATTCTTAATTATTTTAATTTACTATATACACAACATTCTATTTATTTCTTTATAGTATTTGAACTCTTCTTTTATATATTTCTCAATTTACTATAATATATATAATTTTTTTTAATTTCCTTTGCCCCTCTTTATATAGCGTGCTGCCATCTCTCGTCGATTCCGAGAAACCATTCCTCCTTGCAACTTTCATTGTGTCATCGAAACTGGCACGTGACAATATTGAAATACTTCCTTCCCTGCAATGTGTAATGTGTGTTGCCCAACTCAACGGTGGTTGCCGTACTTGATATTGAAGATTTGCAATGTTCGATTGCCGTGGAGTTAGGCAACACACATTACGGCAAGGAAGCGAGTTAATCAGGATATATGTGTCCCATTTTTTATTGCCGGTGAGTGTACCTTCCTTAACGAGAGAGGAGGAGGACAAAATATCTAAACTGTTTTGGAAAATGCACTGAAGTCAAAAATTGCAATTTTATAGCAGTTATTTATGTTTATACTTTTAATAGCAAACATTACAGACACGATGTACACGTTGGTTCATAACTGTTTAGAATATTTACACGCGCCCAATATAAAATTATGCTTATAATATTTCCTTGAATTGATTCAGTGTGACGCAGATGAAAGCAAGAGAAGATCGCAGTTTGTGAATCATGTGCCTTTTCCTGAACATCTTAGATATTCTCCAGGGGTGACCCTTTCCGAAGACACCCAATTATCAACCTCCCTTCCACGTAGTACATCTTGGATTGCATTTTGCAGACTAGCGAGGCTTTGGCGTCTGGACTCACACTAGTATAATCCTCCCTGGGACTCGAGTGGTGTGCTGTCATGTGTTTGTGATTGTCACTTCATCCATCTCTTCCAATCACCATTCATCCTCATCTTCCCAATTAGCCAAAAGTGACAGAAAAGGGAAGTAAAATAAATTAAAGCAATCAATATTATCGAGGAAGAACTTTCACACAAACAAGTTCTTAATGTAATATATACAGATATATGTAGGTACAGTCATGGACACTTCTGGGTTGTAGCAATCCAATTGAAAGTATATGGGGCTGTTACAACCCAGAAGTGTCTGTGAGGTACATACTCATATTCAGGGGAAAAAGGAATTATTTGACGATGTCAAAGCAGGGGAGGTAAACTGCGTGGTGGTATATACTTAGTAGACTGTATAACCGGATCTGAATTAAATTAAATTAATTTGCTTTATTTTACTTAGCTTTTTATTCCACTTTTGGCTATGCGAAGATGAGGTAAGTGATGATATGATGAAATTGATGAATGAACACTCACAAACTTCCATGGCCAGGCCAGGATTCGATCCTGGGACCCGTGGCATCGTAGAGTGATGTGCTAACCACTCCGCCACGGGGGCGGGCCAACTGGATCTGAAACATTCAGTGCATGCGTGATGTTTTTTTTCTTTTAATGATATCTTTACACGTGCTTTCATATCGACCACTGTTGGTGCCAAGATATTCTGGTACGATGATTTTGCATGTCTCTGCTCTCGGATGCAACCCCTTTCCCCTCCTCCTTGCAAAACCAGGCGGCTCGTGCCTCATTGATCGTTCTGCATTAACCTTCAACTAAGGCACTGGGCCGGAAAACAAACACATGTGTACGACTGTCCACCCGAATATTGAGTGCAATAACTTGTTAACGTGAATCCCCAGGTGTGAATCCCCAACACCGTTAGAAGTTACCGTAGAATTTGCAACATTCTGCCTTTAATTTTAAAAATCTGCCTCTTTATTTAAAAAAAAAACGGGATGCAACCTTTATTTTCTAACCTTGAATATTTTATCGCATGAAGACAGGCAATCATTCTAAATAGCAGTTGCGTGCATCATAAACATATTTTTTAGAACTGAATCATTAAAATTATATTAATTATGGTAACTATGTAATGACGGCCAATACTTTAAAAAAACGGTCATGCTCATTTTTTAACGGTAGTTGGATGGAAGGAGCGGAAATTGAGGATCTTAGAAGATGCACGTACACTTCAAACCAATACGGAAGCCTAGTAGGATGGTTGGTTGACTAGATTAACGGAACTATTTATTTGTCCACTGAAAAACAGACCGGAGAAATGACGGTCTAAAACCGTCAATTTCCGCTGCCGTTCAACTGTAGTAAAAAATAGGTACAGTGGGATCCATGAGTATTACCGTGCAAATTGTCCATGACTATTTTCATTAATTTTTCTCTTACATTCTATGTGTTTTTAAGCAATGGATTTTTATGTATGCTGGTGTAGAAGTTGTCAACAGCTTGTTTTGAGTTTTCTTTTAATTCTTGAAGCTCTTATTGGGTCAAATAAAGTGCACGAACATGGTGATGGACAATTTGCACGGTAATACTCATGGATCCCACTGTACATATACATGACCGTTTTAAAATTGACCAATTTGGATTATTTTGCTTTGCTTTTCAGCCACTTTTGGCTAATCCCAAAGATGAGGATGAGTGATGAAACACAAAGAACATCCATGCACAGGCCAGTGGCGGATCCAAAAATTATTGTTGGGAGGGGCGAATCTCAGAGTTGTTACGTACCCAATAGGACTAATCAATGTACATGTAAATAGTTTGCAAAAGCGGAACAGAGATGGCAGCACCAGACGTGCAAGATTAAGAATTAACATAATATATGTGAATGACTATATAATTAAAAATAAAACGAATGGGAAAGATGAAAAACAATAACATCTAATATAAGAAGATAAAGAATAAATATAAAAGAAATAAATTATGTATATATTCGATAAATCAAATCAGTGATCATATGTAAGTTAATACGAAAATTAAAGAAGTCAAAGCACTGATACAAGTTTGTGTCTGAACATTTCTTGAATCTGTCTGATTTACCATTCTCATAGCGGAAATTTTGTTTACATCAGTGGCGGCGCGTTCCAGTCGATGCCCCACAGCACTTTTGGTTGCGCGTGTCAGTCGTTTGGCACCCAGTATTCACTCTGTTGTACCCAGTTAGTGTTGGTTCCTTCCAATCGCAGCCCCAAGGGAGGATATTAGTATAATTCCCAAAGCTTGCTGGAAAAAGGATAAAATAATGATTAAATCGTCAAAAACATAAATAAATGGAAATCCATTAAGAAGGAAGTATGGATCCAAAACCTCCATTAGGAAGGAAGTCCAGATCCAGAACGTCCATTAAGAAGAAAGTCCAGATCCAGAACATCCATTAAGAAGGAAGTCCATATCCAGACCATCCATTAAGAAGGAAGCCCAAATTGAAGAAAAGAAATAATAAAAAACAGATTGAGATGAAAATTACCTGTAAATATGAATTATAGAAGAACGTAGCTTATGTAAATATTCTATTTCCATGTATCCTTGTTTATATAATATATTCGTTTAATCGTCTCCATTGGAAGGCATCCTGTCTGGTTTCGTTGTCTACAAAGAACCCTACCCTGTGGATATTCTAGCTGAGGTTTAAAATTAAGTTTTATGCACCTCGTACCAAATGGAGGTAGCAGAGTCGGGTACCTCACCGAACCTACAATTGTACTGTTTTATATGAACAATAGCTATATGGTTCTCTTAGCAGGAGACAACTATGCTCTACGGATAGGCTCTTTTAAGCGGTGCAAGGCGGTATATATGGTTACTATTGTACATTATTATCCATATTGCCGGGCCTGGGCTAGATCAGAATGCAAAGCCCCAATCCGTTCTTTAAAATTTACACCTCAAAGTGCATAGATACAAAATCTTCAGGCATACGTCAGCAAAGGTATTATGAAATTTAAATACCGTATTTCTTCGAATTCCAGACTCACATTTTTCTCGGGTCTCTGATCTTGAAAATTTAGTGAACCTTAGATTCGATGGCGTATTGATCAGAGTATGTATGCAGAAACAGGGGTAATAAAAATACAGGACACCTGAAAATTTTCATCTCCTGCTTGAATTTTCAAATTCAGTGCTCAAAAATATTTTGTTTTAATATTTCTAGTTTGCTTATAGAAATTGCCATGACCTTTTTTTAAAAAAACATAACGAGAACGGTATGTGTTTTTTTAGTTTGTGTGTTTTCTGTATCACGTGAAACATTACATCATAAAAATAAACATGCAATTATATTTTTCTCACTTTTACTAGCCGAATTTTAAAATCTGTGGCGACATGGTAGAGTCGGCCATATGTTAGAATTATTGAATAGTTTTTCATGTAGTTACCAGTTGAGCCTTTTTGAGGAAGGTCAGTCCTGTGCAAGAATTAATTACCTTTAATCCAATTCAATTAATAAATTAAATGTTTTAAAATTATATTGCAAAATGTGTAGCTTTATCTTAGTTGGATTCACGGCTTTCTTAGACCATATTTGCAAATAAGAAAAAGAGCTGGATCCTGAGGGGCTGGCGCCTGAATTCTAATCCTGTAAGTAAATATACAGTACCATAATATTAGTGTAATATAGAATGAAGTATTTGCAAATTTCAGTAATCAAGTTTTCTCCTCGATGTTTTACCGAAGTACAAGTATTAGTAAAAAAATCACCCTTAACGAAATGTTGTTTCCTTTAAATTTGTTGTGTTAGAACAATCAACATTTCACAACAAAGAGTCAGTGTATTTTTAATAGTGAGCTCTGTGTTTTGTTCTTATGTTGGTGCTATGTAAATAGGTGGTCAGTGAGTCAGTTTTTGCAAAGTGTACATCAAACAGACATTACAAGTGGAGAGGCAGAAGCATCACTCATATGATGCAACACTTAAACATAAAGTTACTTTGTATGCTGAGGAATTTGGAAACTGTGAATCCGGTCGATCATTTACCGTAAATGAAGGATCCGTTCGTCGTTGGAGACGTCAACGACAACAATCTGTCTTTATCAGCCTCTCTCTTCTGTACATGGGAAGAAGTGGTACAGTCTCTTGCCGTGGAGGCTGTCAGTCCATTCTTCCTTCCACTCCTAGATGATCTGGGAGTTATTTCTGCAATGGTAGGGACATATCTGCCAATTACTTTATAAATTCTTTCTTCTTGGCTTTCCTTGCACGAGTAGGCTATATGGCGGTTATGTGTTTGATTATTTGGTCTTTCTTTGTGATGATGTTATTTTTGTTACATATGTTGTATGTTTTAGGTAGTCTTCTCAGAATGGTCCGTCGAAAAAAAAACTATCGCGTTGTAGATTATGAATATGTATGGGTTCGTAAGCGATATAAGGAGTCTGAATGTGTTCGAACCTATTGCTACCAATTTATTTATTACAGGCTCAGCTTTTGAAGTTACGTAATCCATGTCATCGTTGCATTTCTCGTAATTTCACACCTAGATATTTAGCTTCCTTTACTCTTCTCTGAGTTTTCTCTGAGTTTTATCTGTAGGTGTTTATTAGCATTCAGCTTACCCTTTAGGATTAAAAAGTGCGTCTCCTGGGTGGCAATCGTCAATTTCGCCGTATCACACAAGTCCTCGAGAGAGTTTATCGCAATACTGACCTATCTCTCCAACTCTGTTCTTGAATTACTTTCCATAACAATTATTACGTGATCTGCAAAGTCTGTTTTGCTTTTGATCTCCGAAATATTTCCTGATGTTTTGAGAGATGTTGATTTTGAGGTCGTGAAGTTAGACATCTGATGTGCTTTCCATCTGATATGGTTCGTGCCCAATCTATGTATCTCAAGGTCCTGAAAAGATAGGACCAACTAGCGTTGGTACAGGTAGCTGTCAGTTCAAAGCCTCACAACACCGTCAACGTCTCTACCATCTGTGAGGGCCTCTTATTTTCAGTTGGAAGAGGGACGCAAGGCCATTTGTACCTTACAGCCTTGCGCCGGACAACCAACTGCAATCGACTCGATATATCGCTTGCAAATACACTCGATATAAATGGCATCTGTGTATAACAAGATCTCGCTTTCATGTCCACAGCGATCTCTTGTAATACACCATTCTTCCAATTGAGTCTGCAAATACTAACATGTTTAAATCAAAGGTAATAAAAATTGCACAAAGCACTTGAAATACCCATCACTCAACCTAACCTACAAGCTTAAGGAATTACTTCGCAGACCCAAAAGAACGAACCGTTAGTGGTCTTACATTATATACCTACTATCTGCATACCTACATACACACTGGCTATCAAGACTTACTTCATTACACACCTACATTTGCCTGAAGTGACATGGAAAATCTCAGGGATTACTGTTATTACTGTAGTTTTACTGTGGCAAGCTGGCCAAGTTCACCCCAGCATAACAACAGTGGATACTGAGCAAACATAGGACCTTCCCGACCCATGCAGACGAACTCGTACTAGCTCGGAAAACGTCATGTACTATCACACCATAGTATAGGGCCACCAACGCAGAGGCAGGCTCATTGTCCTAGGTGGAACTTCCACGACGTCTCCTACCAAACCAAAGGAAAAAACCTTATCTGGAGATGTCCTACAATTTTTCTTGCCATCCGAATAACAAGAATCCATGAGATATAGGATGGAAACGTAACGTGTAAAGTGCTTTTAATTAAAAAGGAAAAAAATTGCCTTGGTTAGCAACTATAATGTATTTAATATGGCAACAAGGCATAATCGTGTTACAGCAAGAATCCAAGTTACTTTGTGCTAACAAAATATAACACACAGGATATAACTAGTAGATAAAATAGCAGATAAGGAGAATAACTAGCATTCATTCTGCAATCTAATCTATACAGCAGCGGTGATGGGATTCTATGAGTTCACTAGGCGCCATCTAACAGAAATCTGGTTGGCAGGCTTTAGCACAATAAGACCTATTGGCCAAGGGTGTTATTTGTGACTGTCCCATCATCTTCATCTTCGTAGGTGGCCAAAAGTGGCAGGAAAGCGAAGTAAAATAAGCCAAATCACTGTAGCATTAATAATACCAACACACCGGTTCGGTGACCGAGTGCGTTCAATGGCCGACTTTCGATCTTGCCACAGGAGTTACCGTGTTCTAATCTCGATCTGGGCATGGGTCTCCTCGTAAGTGTACTTTCTTTAATTTAATCACATCATCATTAAATTCGCATCGTTCCTATTAGCCAGAAATTACAGAAAAGCGATTGAAAATATTAAAATTAAATAAACTTACGTATACTATCCTGCAGCTGCCAGCATCGCTCCACTTTTGAATGGATATTCGATATTTAAGCTATAGTACAACATAACTCTTATGCGTGTCTTGTCGTCAGTTTTTGGATGTAGTTTCATACCTACTGTAATGAGCTTCAACAATGAACAATAACTTTTGCATGTTAAACATTGTTGTGCTGTTGTGTGTTAGGTCACGTTCACTTACAAAATAATCTGGAATGTAAAAGAAGTTTCGAACTCAAAGAAAGTAAATATTGAAACTGAACGTGAAGTTAGTAAATCTCTGAATTTTGCTAATTTTACTTTATTTTAATATAGCCATTTTGACATCGTTGCTCTTTACCTGTATCAGTTCATTTTGAATTTCAGAACGTGAATCTCATTTTGTTCTGTACGTCTGAAATGTTCTTGTGGTAATTGGTCATATTTAGAAAGAAATTTCACCAAATACGTGAAGTTTCCTTAATATTCTGTTCTTTCTGCTGTGTATAATGTTTCTCGATGTTCTCGAACCGTCAAGTTATGAGAAGTAGAAAATTGTGTTTATGGTTATCAACCTTTGTAAGATAACGTTTCATTGTTGTTGGGTTCCTGAATATTCTAAAATCAGACGGCTGCAACCAGATTTATTTAAAATATGACGTATTCATTCAAATTGTAATGTTTTACTAGAATTTATAATCGGTTAAAAACATAAAGTTGTAGTTTTATCGTCCACAAAAATTAGTCCTTTCCATCTATTTCTCTCACCTCCATTTATTACATTTTTTTTTTAAAAAAAAATAAACCCATGGGGAGCGAGGCCCCTTCGCCCACCCTTTGCTACGCCTCTGTTGTTATCATAATTCCTCCCATTGTCACGGTAAACTGAAGGTCAGTGATATGAAGAGTAAAAGAAATAAACAAAGAAATAAAAACGCATTCTCTGCAGTAGTTTCACGTCCGATTCCCTTTTAAGGCACCTTGTAGATTCGTTCTGATCCAAATTTAAACTGTAGGTCCAGTTCCGATTAGCCTATCATGAGCATACAGTGGATTTCTCGAGCCTGTTAAATGGTGACAAAAATACAGAACGAATGAGTCTTGAATATTATTAGGCATAAAAATATATCCAAAAACATGGCAGTTGGGAGGGGCGATCAACCTTTCGCCCTCCCCCTGGATCAGCGCCTGGCCCAGGTCGGGATTCGCACCCGGCGTTCCTGGCCTCGTAACGCGCTATGCTAGTCCCACTTCAGATCACCCATCCGAATATCTTGCGTGAATTTATTACTTTGATTGTATGATATTATTGATATTCAGCGTCACACGATGATGATGATGAGTGATGACGTCATGAAATTGATTAAGGAACACTCAAAGAACACCCATGCCCAAGCCAGGATTCGAACCGGAATCCTGGCATTGTAATAGCGATGTCGGCTGTAATACATTATAAATAAACAAAGAATCAACAATAAATAAATATGCAATACGATGATAAGATGCTCGTATGTGGTACAGGGGAATTGATCCATGCACCCCCTCGAACTATGAAATATCTAAATGTTACCCTATTAAAAACTACGAAAGTAACATCAACGGTTTTCAAATTTGTAAAAATGTCGATTTTGTCCTTCCATAAATGAATGTGTGTCCCTTCATCAATTTCATCATATCATCGCTCATCATAATCGTCAGGATTAGACAAACTTGGCAGAAAAGCAACGCAAAATAGCCTAATTCAATGAACCTCACAGTATTTCTGTTCTCTTTGTTACATATTTTCGTCGGATCTAGCACCTCCTTCTTTAAAGAATTCTGGGTTCGGATCTTACAAAAAACATCTGCAAAATAAAGATATATCACGAATATAAGACTAATATAAGTATCAAATCTTTTTGATACTTATCAATAGAAAGCAAGAATTAAATAAAATATAACACTTAATAAAAACTATAGCCTCTCTCTCTCTCTCTCTCTCTCTCTCTCTCTGTATGCACATACGTACACACACACACGAATATATAGCTATACATACATATAACATAACATATCATTTTACGGATCTGGCCCCTCCCTCACAAAAATCCTGGGTACGAGCCTGCAGGGGAGGCCAGAGGAGTTCATCCCTTCAGATCGCAATTGTCCGTGAGAATTTTCGTTCAAATTTGGTTTGGTTTGAATATGATCGAAATTGTCCGCCCTCTTAAACATTTCATAAATACTTGTACAATATGTCTATCGCCTCCGAATCCATGGTTCAGGATTATTTTCGGAACAAATCTCTCCTGTTCCCTCTCTCCAGACACCCGTGGTAACAATATAGCACTCCAGAACTCACGCAATACAAAGTGAGGAAGCACGAGGTCACAACTGGTACATTTCTGCCAGCTTTTTCTCGTCTGGGACAATTTGCTTTGTGTTCAACTGAACTCTCTCCGAACTACCTAACCTACCTGGGCTGCAAGCTATTGCTTCATCCAGTTGAAGAGTGTTGACTTTGCTCCAGCCTTCTTTCCCCTCCTCTCTCTTTGTGTGTTCACCCTTCACGTGGTAAACATTGCACAATAACCCTTTACTTCACTTTCGTTCGATGGAAGGTCAACGATGAGATAAGTGGCTGAAGTTGGTTTCTGTACCATCAGATAACGCAAGCCAGCTCGACTCAAAAATGAGCCTTTCTTTTTATCTCAAGTTTACCTTCTTAATTCAGTGGCTTTAGAACCGGGAAAAATGCTCTATTAGCATCAACTCTATGCACGGATGCTAACTGGACAAATTTCATAAAAAATCTGTGGCTTGCCCAGGATTTTCGTAAGAGGGGATATGTATTATTATTATTAACTAACTAACTAACTAACTCTCTATCCTTCTTAAACCCGAAGGTTCATGGCTGCAGCAACACAGGCCTTCCATCTGTCCCTATCTTGAGCAAGATCTATATACTCTTTTCCATCGCTACCAATTTCCTTTAGGTCTATCTCAACGTTGTCCCTCCATCTTCGTCTTGGCCTTCCTACAGGTCTCTTACCATCAGGTTTCCCAACAAGAATCCTGTAATCTCCTCTTTCCTCTCCCATTCGTGCCGCATGGCCTGCCCACCTAAGTCTTCTTGATTAATCATTCTAATAATATCTGGACATGAATACAAATTATGTAGTTCTAAATTATGTAACCTTCTCCACTCACCTGTCTCCTCATCCCTTTTAGGTCCAAATATTTTCCTAAGGATCTTATTTTCAAATACTCTCAATTTATGTTCCTCTTTCAATGTAAGGGACCAAGTTTCACATCCATATAATACTTCAGGCAAAATTACTGTTTTGTACATTTTAACTTTTAGTTTCTTAGATATTAAATGAGAAGACAAAAGTTTATGAAGATAAAAGTAACATGCATTTCCTGAATTAAGCCTACTTTTTATTTCCTCTTTAATATAATTTTCACATGTTAATATTACTTCTAAATATTTGAATTTGGAAACTGGTTCAAAAGAGTTGTTATCAATAATTAGATTTTGATTATTAACTAACACTTGGTTTCGGCCTGTAAGCATATATTTAGTTTTCTCTTTGTTAACTTCCAAACCTATCTCTTTAGCAGTTTTGAAAAATATTTTAGCATTATTCTTAATTGTATTCACATCATCCCCCAGTAAGTCTACATCATCTGCATATGCTAACAACTGAGTCACACCATTTAATTTTAGTCCTTCTTTAGTTTCTTTTACCTTCCTAACAGCATATTCTAAGGCAAAATTAAAGAGCAATGGAGATAATGCATCTCCTTGTTTTAACCCATCATGAATTGTAAATTTGTCAGACATATTAATACCCACACGAATTTTACTTTCTGTTTCACTGGTGCATATTTTTATCATACTAACAAGCTTCTTAGGTATTCCAAACTCTACTAATATATTATATAATTTATCTCTTTTGACCGAATCATATGCTTTTTTGAAATCAATGAATAGCTGATGGACATTTTGATTATATTCTCACTTTTTCTCAAGTGTCTGTCTAATGTGAAAAATTTGATCTGTGGTTGATCTGTTACGTTTAAATCCACATTGATAATCACCTATAATTCCACGGTAATTATTGCAGTTCATTTTATCACCTTTTTTAAACACAGGAACAATTATGGATTCTTTCCACTGTTGAGGGATTTCTTCTTTATTACATATTAAACAAATTAATTTATGAATTTTACATATTAATGAATTTCCACCATATTTAATTAACTCAGCTGGTATTAAATCAATGCCAGGTGCTTTGTTATTCTTTAGCCTTTTAATAGCATCCTTAACTTCAGTCAAGTTAGGTTCTGGAACTAAAGGTTCTGCTGTGTGGACTTCATTTACTTCTGATTTATCTCCTACATGGACATTTAAAAGGTAATTAAAGTAGTTCTTCCATCTATTTAGAATTTCGCTTGGGTCAGCTAGAAAATCACCGTCTTTATCTTTTATCAAGTTTACTTTAGGTTGCCACCCCTTTCTAAATTCATTTACACCTTTATATAACTCTCTGATATTTTTATTTTTGCTGTTTGTTTCAATTTCGTTAATTTTGCTTTTCAAGTAATCTCTTTTTTTACTTCTAAACGTGTGGTTAACTTCTCGCTTTATTCTATTATAATTGTTTAGATTTGTATCATCAGAGTTATTTAACCACCTAAGTCTAGCCTGATTTCTTATTTCTATTAGGTTATGACATTCATTATCAAACCATGGTTTACTTTTTCTCGGTTTATGGTATCCTATACTTTCTTTAGCTGCTGATTCTATTGCATTACGTATGTGCTCCCAATTCTTATTTACGTCTGTTTCATTTATATTTTCATCATCATTTAAATCCTGCAAAAACATCGAATCTATTGGACAGTTTAATTTGGTAATCTTTCTTAATTCTTTCATCAGCAAATTTTTCTGTATTAAATTTTAGAACTTTTAGATTTTGTTGCTTATGATTTATCACTGCGAGTCTTTCTCTTAAATTAGCAATTACTAAATAATGGTCACTGGCACAGTCAGCACCTCTATGTGTACGAACGTCAATTATACTAGTATGCCTTCTCTTATCAATGAGAATATGATCTATCCGATTATGAGTTTTACCATCTGGAGAAGACCAGGTATATTTATGGATATCTTTATGTTTAAAAGTGGTACTTTTCATAATTAAAATCTTTGAGGTTGGTATTATTATTATTATTATTATTTTATTTTAGTAGTCACTCCTGTACCCCATCTTTTTCTGCTTTTAACATTTTCTCCTTTATTAATGCTGGAGCGGGGCCATTGTAAGGAAAATCAAGCTTGGATAAAAAAAAAATGACGTCATTAAAATCAGAGTCGTTATGACCAGGAAGGGAGTCAGTCGAAGTTAAGCAGTGCCGTAATATTTTTTTATAAATGGGACATATAGGGCTTAGTAGCATACATTTAAATTATTCGATAACATTTTTATATATTATAGGGTGACCCAAAAGTCCCGCACCAGAGGCTGGCCGCCAGTGTCAAAACACAATTGTAGGCGTCCCTGTGGCAGTAAGCTTCGCGTCCACGTAGCAGAATGACTTCTAACCGCTCTTCAGTAGTCAACATGGTTCACCAGCAAGAAGAAATCGCAAACATTTCACATTTATCGTCATACACCTACGGTGCGGGACTTTTGGGTTACTCTATACTATTTTACTTTGTAACAACATACAAAGGTGGTATTCAATGATATTTTATACAAAATTGTACGTCCTTTCCTTAAACTATAACAAATTTGCTAATTGACAAGGTAAAACAATTTTTCTGACCCCTTTTCCGTAACCGATTTTCTGCAGTGACATTTGGAAAATTATTAACTTTCTCGTTTTTGTAAAAAAAAATTGAAATAAATGATTAATTAAATTTTCAATCAGAAAAGTATCAGTATAAAAGGTAAAGGTAAAGGTAAAGTGTTCCCCTGTGCATAGCACCACTCCATGAAGGCGTATAGGGGGTGTGGGGGTAACGCCCCACACTTTCTTGATCCGGTCGTGAGTGGGGGTGATGTGATCAGCATCACGCCCCTGACCGCCTTTACCCCCCAGGGTTTCCCCCAGGTACCCATGTTATTCGACGCTGGGTAGGCGCCGGGGCCGCTTCCACCGTTAGAAAAGTTCCCGGATTTGAACCGGCCGGGGATCGAACCCGGGAGTATAAAGGTAATATTTTTTGAAACTATGTCCTATGTTTGCAGCTTGTGACTTATAGGCTATGCACAACGCTTCGCATTCCGTTTTGCCAATTTGAGAATAAAATTGTCATTTAGTTTGCCTTTTTTCTATATGCTGAGGCAGGCCTCACTTTACAAAGAACAATTAAAGAATATAATTTTCTGCAATTTTAATTATTACAAGAAAAAAGTCAATTTACATGCAATACAATTTCCCAGATCTACTCTGATTTTTCGTGTTTTTCAGATTTTTATTTTCATTGTAACCATTCAGTGTTAGTTTTTCGGTATGCTACAACTATCCACAAGGATTTGCTATTGGTAAAAAACTGGCATTAAAGTTCGCGGGCTCCAATATATGTGCCGGTGTGTAAGTTACGACTAAAGTAAAGAATGAGACGCCTGTTTACAACGATATGTTTTATAGCTTTTTAGAGCGTTTCATGAATTCATTTTTCTTTGTGGATGGATTCTAAAGCAGCGTCTTAGTATTCAGCAGCAAACAGAAGTTGTCTGAAATGTGTTATTTTCATTGTCTGTAAAGTACAAGTGATAACAAGTAGCAGAGCAATATCTGGTAAATAGGCAGGGTTTCCACACGTAACTATTTGTTTGAGAACATTATCATCATGTAGAATCCGTTTCGTTGAAGCTAAATCCCTTTACGTTTTCAAAAATTACAATTTTGCCTTGTAAAAAAATGCATATAGTGTCAAAGATGCAAAATCTGTTCCATATTTTTTGAGAAAAATTCCAATGAACTTTTGGTGCCTATTTTTACCACACTATTGAAACTGCTAAGAAAAAGGATTGGACTGACCTATAGTTTAAAGTGGGTTCCGAACTACTACGTGCCTTCACAGGGTAGCGAACCCGGCACCCCTTGATTACAAGGCTGGTTTTGAGGGTTGTTGTACCAGGGTTGTTAGAGGTCCAGGAATTTTAAATAAATTTAATTGCGGTCCAGGAGAGAAAAGCAGCAAGCGTAAATGGGTAAAGTATTTGAATTCGGTCCAGGAACCTTTCTTCCCGGATGAATTTAAATATGGTCCGGGAACGTCTTTTCCGGATCAATTTCAATCCGGTCCAAGTTCCGTATTGACATGAAACAATATGCAATGGCCAACATTCAAATTATGCTAGAAAGAAATGTTTCGGCCCTGTTGCGGAACCCAATGGACCTTGTTAGAATTTATGGGTTCCAGGACGTTTAACAACTCTGGGTCATACCATTAGAGTGGTATGAAGCTTGTCTTGCAAGAAATTAAGTGTTCGAAAAAGAAGTTACACACCAGAAAGAGTAAGGGTGACTATTTGCAGTTTATTTATTTTTTTAAATGTATTTATTGAGAAAATTTCAGATACAGCACATAGCCATTTTACACTGAAATCAGTAACAATGAAAAGAACAAAAATAAAAATAACAAAATAAGACAAAATATTAATATAAATAAGTCAAGATAGCACAATTAAATATTATTTAGCAACATATGTTCTGATGGTTGACCGAAAGGCATAGTCTGTGGAAAATACATCAGCACTTGATGGGAGGTCGTTATATTGAGTGGGAAGTCGATCTTTCTTGAATTTCCAGTCTAGGCATTTTTGTGTAAAATAGATTTGTGTTGCGTGTTGAGCGCATAGGCACTCGAAAGTGGAATTCCTGGAGGAGCGTGTTGCAACGGATTTTGCCATTGACAATTTTGTAAAGATACCTAAAATCATTCAGTAAATGGCGCTGATAGGGAGTCTGTAGGTTTAGAAAGGACAGGAGACGTGGTGTTGGAAAATTGCGTAATGAGGGAACCCTGTAACGAACTATAGCCATGAAAAAGTTAAGAACAGAATCGATTCTGGAGAGCTGAGTGGGACATGCCATGGACCAGACGGGAGAGCAGTATTCTAGTATTGGGGAGATGAATGATTTGAAGTACAAGGTGAGGGCTGAGATGTCACTAATTTCGGTGAAACGATACAGTAAACCTAAGAGACGCATAGCCTTTTTTGTTGTGCCTGTTATATGTTCTTCAAATGTGAGTTTTTGGTCGAAAACAATGCCTAGGTCTTTATGAGAGGATACTGCTTTGATGTTATTGCCAAAGATGGAGTAAGATGACTTTAACAGGTTCTTTTTGAGAGAGATGGTGAGAGTAGTACATTTTTCAGGATTTAATGTAAGTTTCCATGTTATATTGTCTTTAAAAATAGGGACTACTATCATTCGATATAGTGGAGATCAGGCAGAAAAAAATAGGTTGGAGTTATTTCACAAGTTTAACCACAAATATGAGCCACACCCTTAACCGAAAACAGCAATTACATGTCTTGTACGTAACCCTTGATGTAACAATAGTACGTATCTTGTATAGTTACAGGGGAAATAGGAATGATTTATCTTTAGCTTGCGTGCACGGCTTTCAACTCATATCTTGCCGCACGCGCTGCCGGATGTTCTGGTCATTTCCACAGATGCTATTTTTCAACCGCGTTTTAGGCTTGACCTCGTTGTCAAGATAGGGATAGTGTAGGGAAAAAGTAGGACAGAGGACGCGGGTGCGCAGAGGAGGATGTCTCGCGAAAGGACAAGGAACCGAAGGGAGTTCACCACCCTTTGTATTGATCCTCGCTCCACGCGCCAGCTGGGTGACTCCCGGTACACGTGGAAACCATCACAATCCCACCCCGACCCTGGATGTTCCACGTGGACAGACCCCCTCCCACTTTTGCGGTGGCATTGAACTCGTTTCTGCTAGGTACCAGCCCTGCCGCAATGCGACGCAGGGTGAAGGCCTCACATGAACTTGGATAGGAAATGGAGGTCAGGGGGAGTAGGGGCACTGATTGGTGGGAACCCCCACGTGGGAGGGCGAAGACCTCGAACTTGAATTGCGCGCGGAAAGGAAGTGTTGCCAGCTCCTGTGCGTATTTGTGAATTTGGTTGTTTCTTCATTGATCACCGATCACCCATTTTAATGAACACGTTGCAGCTCGGAAGTCAAATGATTAATTTCCACCTTCTTTACGTATCAACCAGTGGCGTACACCAGGGAATTGGGTCACAACCTCCCTCCCTTTGGCCCAATATCGTAAAAAAATACATCAAAGTCAGGAAAAGATGGCAAAATGAAGGCTGACTAAAGAAAGTATACCTAGCCCCCCTCCTTTGAAAATCCTGGGCACGTTATCAACGTGATTATAAATTGCAAAATTAAAGATTACCACAAAGCATAAATTACTAAAAATCAGCATTAGCAGCGAGGACTTATCTCTACAGATCTGGAAAATGTGCGAATTGGTTAACACGTGATAATTCGTGCGCATGAACTGCGTGATCACACTATGATCAAAATGAATGAAGTGACCTGCTATTATAAACACGTATTGGAATAGTGGAGTAGTTCGAACTGAAACATTAATCTGGTATTTGTCTAGTACATTTGTATGCACAAAGCTCTAACAAAGATTCACTCCTCAGCAGATTTTGCCACGAGCTTCTTCGAGTATTGACCCAGATTCGAACCTCTCTCTTGCCACGTGGACGTTCAACCATATTGGATTAATTTCGCACGCATGTGAAACGTATGTTACATGCCATAACATTACACATTTAGGCTAAATCAAGGTCGAAATATTGAATTGAAGCTCCTGTTTTAAATAAAAGTACTTGTCGTGCAATTGCGCACACCAATTGATTAGTGGATTTCCCATTACGTTCAGTGCCTTTTCCATTACGCTCAGTGGCAACTCTGCGCAGAAAATCTGCTCAACAGGCGAATGGTGGATGCAGAAAATGGAACCAGTGGTGTGAGGTGGGGGAGGTAAGTTGACACGTGGAACCATGGAGCTGTGTGTGTGGAAGGGTTCAGTGAACCCGCGGGTCGAAATTGCAAGAATATCTTCACTTCGTCCTCTGCCAAGGCCCCCATTCCCTCAATCAGTCCTTTTTTCCCACTCGCTCTCGCCATTTTTGTTTGACATTGCAATGTTGCCAGATAACAATCAACATGGCCGCCATTTTCAGAAAGAATTAAGCCAGAAAAGCATTATTTCAAGCTGCCAGAAGGCTTTAATTGTGGCAGTATGGGAGCAGCTGGTGTTTCATATCCTTGAAGGACAGTTCCTGCCTTTAAGCGCACCTTATGGCACCGATTAAGTATCCCTTAAGTAACACACTTTAGTAGGTGATTCGAGAACGACAGTTGCCATATTTAGTGTGCGCAAGGTAATCACCACAGACTTGCACCTGATTATAACGAATTAAGTTTGTAATATGCGAAGAAATAGACACGTGCGTTGGACCTCTGGTTTAGGGTCGTTTATTCAATTACCCTTGTGGACACCCAGAGCGCCGATGCTTCATTTTAAGCCCCCCCTAACTTGCAGATTTGCCTCACGTGCCTCACACTAGAGGTCCTTAGCCTCTTTCGATACGTGATCCAAGTCAACATCGGGGGGAAACGTTGAGCAAACAGCCACTCTCCTGGTGCGTGAAGAGATAGCAGGGAAGGGGGCACGGGGGGAAACGGTCCACGTGTAACATTTCGTAACTCGGGATAGATTCAATGCCAAGTTCATTGCTAATTGGTTAAAATAGCTAGGACAGAAGGGAGGAAGGCAGTGGGTGCGTTCTCCGAGGCACACTTAATCTGACCCAGTGCCAGATGTGTCTGGTGAGGGGATCTACACGTAGTCTACTAATATAGATATGCGATTCAATGATAGAACTCAGTCTGTGATCACAGATATATCTACATTTCTACCTTATCCGTTTATAATATTGACATCTCTCCATCACAATGCGGTACAAGGGGTGATCCTTTTCTTGTAACACACAAATGTCAGCCTCATTTCCACGTAGTGTATCCTGGATTGCTCTTTGCAGACTAACGCGGTTCTGGCGCCTGGACTCATGGTCAGTATAATCCTCTTATAGGACTTTGTTGTGTTTTGTCACTTCTTCGCCTCATTCATCCTCATCTTTGCGATTAGTGAAAGGTGGCAAAAAAGCGAACTAAGATAAATGAAATTGGGTTGAATACATTCAGGCGCTAAGGCAACGATTTCTATTACGCAGGAATGTAAGACTTTCTGAAGACGTCCATTTGACTTGATTTAGTAAACTCAACGTTAGGGATGGTACCGTGAACAAGGACACCTTGATTTCAAGGTGACTGCTAGAAACTAGAGACCACACCTTTCGAGACCTCGGTTGATGCGAGACCGAGAACGAGACAGGCGTCTGTAAAATCGAGACGAGACCTTCAATTTCATTCGAGATTTTGATTGACTGATTTGCTTTATTTTACTTCGCATTTGTGCCACTTTTGACGAAGATGAGGATGAGTGATGATGATGAAATTGATGAATGGACACTCACAAACATCCATGCCCAGGCCGGGATTCGAACCTGGAATCCCTGGCGTCGTAGCACCATGTGCTAACCACTCTGCCACGGGGGGCGTCAAATTCGAGATTTTGGTATGATACTTGAAAAAAAATCAAATTTATAGTATCTGCCTTCTTAAGACATATCAAGCAGATATCTATATGGTTATTTACAGATACGTCATACGTTTTTTTTATTGGAATTAGAAGTCACAAGCCAGTAGTGACAATTGCAAACCTGTGGTGCGGGGTTGCATAAAATCAGGACGAAACATCCAACTTTTCTTTTGTCAGGGTTCGTAGGTTCGAAACGCTACCTTGAATAACCTCTATATGCAGTGTACGTTTGTGCGACGACACCGAAACTCGAGAAGACAGACGAGAACGATACTATAAATCGAGCGGACATCGAGACTGCCAAATTTCGTCTCGATTCATCTCGACACCATCCCTACTCAAAGCGCTCCGCAATCTCGGTTTGAATAAGTAAATAAGAAACGTCTATTCTGCCAAGGTATATTTTAATATGTAAAAAAGGATACTATTTTCTTAATTAAGCTCAATCTCTATCAAGTGCGAATAAGATTAATTAATAATGTAAATGGTACGAGATTGTGTGATCTTCTAAGAAATTTATCTCCTCTCCGCCTGAAAAGGTTACGGCTGAAAGACGGGATTTACTGCTCAGTAGCAAGAAGAGAAAGACGGGATTTACTACTCAGTAGCAAGAAGAGAAAGACGGGATTTACTACTCAGTAGCAAGAAGAGAAAGACGGGATTTACTACTCAGTAGCAAGAAGAGAAAGACGGGATTTACTACTCAGTAACAAGAAGAGAAAGGAGGGATTTCCTACTCAGTAGCAAGAAGAGAAAGACGGGATTTACTACTCAGTAGCAAGAAGAGAAAGACGGGATTTACTACTCAGTAGCAAGAAGAGAAAGACGGGATTTACTACTCAGTAGCAAGAAGAGAAAGACGGGATTTACTACTCAGTAACAAGAAGAGAAAGACGGGATTTACTACTCAGTAGCAAGAAGAGAAAGACGGGATTTACTACAGTAGTTATGTACCCCCGTTGAAGTCGATAAATCAATTGATTGGAAAAGATCGATCAAAGATCAATTGATGATGTAGCTGTGTGGGCAAGCAAGTGTGGTGGTTTTGAGGGTTTTGATTGGTTGTTGGGAAAAAGTGGGCGGGGCTTAATGATATGGGTTTCCTGTTACTGAGGAGCTTGATAAATGTTTCCGGGGGGTGTTTTCGTGGGCTTTGATAAGTTTGGCGGGTTTCCTGTTGTTAATGAGTGATTGATAAGTGTTTCCGGTCTGGGGGGCGTTTTCGGTGGCTTTGATAAGTTTGAGATTGCGGGAAGTGTTTGCTGTTGTTAATGAGTACTTGATAAGGGTTTCCGGTTGTTGATGAGCTAGGTGGCTATTTTTTGGGGGGCGTTTCCCGTTTGAGACCGTTGATGAGTCTGATATTCCTGGAAATGGGTGTAACGTTTTTCTGTCTGAATAGAACATGCCCGAACATGTTTTGGGCGTAGGTTTGTATGAATTTGCAATTTCAGGGTGGTGTAACGGTTCTGTGTGAACATGCCCGAACATGTTTTGGGCGTAGCCTTGTAGTTTGAAGTTTGTTTAACGGAAATGGTGACGTAGGAGGGAAAAAGGTATAAATAGAAAGGATGGAGGATCTTAGTATCATGTGAGGATGGATGTAAGTGGTACACGTCTGTCTGATAATGGTGTGAATTTCTACGAGATCAGCTACGAAGAGTTCTGGGAACTTGTTCGGTCTTGCGGCGATCTGGACAGCGATCGAACGGCCCTGGATCGGTTGCTGAGTTATTTCCCGTTTATGTATGTAGCGATACCTGAATCTCCCTGGTGTGGATGTCACGTGGTCAACGGCTCAGGAAAAAGAATTCACCGTCGCTGCGAGACTTTGAAGGAGATAGAAGAGAGGAAAAGAGGAGGTGACGAGAGAACAGGATTTCCGAGTCACGGGTGTATCTGCGAACTACGTCGCAGGAAGGAAGAGTTAGGCGAAGCTTTGAAGAAGAGAGTGAAAGAGTGGCTTTCTTTGTTGGCAGACAGAAATTCCGTGTGGTGTTCTGGCTGTGATCGTCCATTGTTACTTAACTTAGAAGGTCATCCTTGTTTCCCTGTGGTTCCTCCCGAAGGTTTCGATTTTCGCAGACGGCTGTTCCCCGACGATCCTGAGGATATTCTGGCTGAA
This sequence comes from Lepisma saccharinum, assembly GCF_977018435.1. Lineage (NCBI taxonomy): Eukaryota > Metazoa > Arthropoda > Insecta > Zygentoma > Lepismatidae > Lepisma > Lepisma saccharinum. The sequence goes on along the minus strand of NC_139245.1, from coordinate 30,775,169 downwards.
CCTTTATCGCCGATACCGAGGACCCCGTCAGCTACAGTATCTGATGTTGAGAATATTCTGGCTGAACCTTCATACCCGATACCTACAGTATCAGACGAGTTTTTTTTGTTCGACATATGAGAGTGTATACTTACCATACTCGTCTGATAGCAGGCGGTCCTTTTACCACCGATTATATGTCGGTGAATGCGAGATACAAGACTTACAGAAAGTGGCCAATAGGATTACGTCAGACTGCTGAAGAATTAGTCACTGCAGGTTTTTATTATTCAGGATTCAGTGATAGGGTAATATGTTTCCATTGTGGGTACGGAGTGTGTGATTGGACATCCGAAGATTGCCCGATTCTAGAACATTACCGGGCAATACCAGACTGTAGTTACATACAGAGTGTTGCAGCGTTACACAGTGATTCGAAAAGTTGCAAATATTGCGACAGTGTGGAAACTACTGAAAAAACATCCGATAATCAGAGTGTGGATTCTGTGCTACTCTGTAAAATATGTTTTGAAAACGCTTGCAGTGTGGTAATTCTTCCGTGTCGACATTTTGTAGCCTGTGGTCTCTGTGCCTCTCAATTGGACAAGTGTGCGGTATGTCGGGGCAGTATTGATGATACATTGACAGTGTTCACCTGTTGAACAAAATGGATGCCTGTTTTTTGGACATTCAAGGTTTTCGAGGAGTCGAAGGAGAATTTGTGTGTAAAGAAGTAGGAATTTTAAAATTTCCTTTCGACAGTGCATTTGACTGTTTAGTGAAACCTCCATATGGTTTACACTTGTTGAGTGAAAAGTATCGCCGAGTGAATTACTGGCTTCGTACCAACAAACATGGTCTCGATTGGAATGATGGATGGCTACCGTACGAGAAATTAGAAGATCTTCTGTATTTAGTGCTTATGAATCAGCAAGTTTATGTTAAAGGTACGGAGAAAATGGAATGGGTGAAAACATTAGTGGGGAAAAAAGGTGAGGGTAAGATGACTGTATGCAATATCGAAGAACTTGAATGTCCAAAGTTAAGCAGTGTCAAAAACAGTTCAGAAAGTTTAAAATGTAAAGAACATGGTAAAGGTGAAAAAACCTGTGCAGTTGAAAATGTCTGGAAAATGTACACTTTTTATTGTAATAAATAAAAGAAATGTTCAAAATATACAAATGTTTTATTTATAATTGATAGTATGGATATAGAATAACACAAATGTGTTATTTACAATTGATGATATAGAAGGTTTACAATACCTGAAGGGTTATATTACAATACATAAAATAACAAAGACTGAATTACAATACATAAAAATAACAATGGTTCATTTACAATATGGAATAGATTTACAATGGATACTTTACAGCATCAGATACATAACGTAAGTTATTTACAATATCAATGTGTGTCCAAGATTGTTCTGAAGATATATTTCAATCATCAGTTCGTTGTACCAAAGTACATAAAAATAGTTCAATACATCGGGTACTTCTTTTTTTTCTGAAACCATATTCTTTTTTATACAATATACAAAAGCCTCCATTTCGGGTTGTAATTTATGATAACGTTCGTTCATTAATTTTTGCAGAGGTCTGAAAAGATTACACATAAATAAATGTAGTTCAGAGGCTGTGAAAATGAAAGCATCCGGTGAATGATGTTGATACATCGAGATGCAACGTTTCCCGAAAAAATTTACACCACTAACGGTGATATTTCCAGTAACCAAATAATTGAATCGTCGACCAGTGTCGACGTAATTCAGTAAGTCAGATTTTAAAGCACACAGTTCTCTAATCTGTTTAGAATCGATGCGTACGGGTGATCTCCCCTGTTGCGAAAACTCCCACACCAAATTGAAAGGGGATTCTTTTTCGAATCCTATGGCTACGTACTTGTTTTTTTCCTTGTTCAGAAAATATGTGTTTGCAAGATAGAGATCTAAACATGCATCTACGTCATGTAGTTTAGGACACTCGATTTTGTCTGTGGAAAAACTAATTTCCCTACGTCTCTTTATGAAATCACCGTCCGTAGTCACATCCATTCCCTCGTCCACCGTCTCGTTCTTGATAGTAACGGTTTCTAATTTAATAGGTTGCACACGTTTGCTAGGTTTACGTTTGGAAACATCATCCTTATGGGTCATACGTGTTACAAGTTTGTCGTGTTTCTCCATTATAGAAGCCGCAGTAGGTTCCATGGTGTGTTCACTAGAACGGTCTCGATGGCACTGAGAGAAAGATACGGCAGCACATATTTTAATTAGATTTCTTCATGACGCGAGCCTGGATCGTGTGGATAGAACAACACGTTTGTTCCCCTCTGGAACACTTGGAATGTGGTAAACATTTGAAGATCTGACGAAAACGGTGTAGGATATATCCATCTTTACTGATACCTGGTGGAAATGTGTGGATGAAATCCTTGGTTGTAACGTGACGTGCTTTGTAATAAGCATACACGCAACAGTAATGACCGCATGTTGTGGCCAATACCCCCTGTAAGGGAATGTTGTTGTAAGTCCAGACCGAGGAATGGCTATTCAGAAAAGTTACGAATTCTTGATAGAAAGGATGAAATCCGTATGAATCGAAATACTCGGCCACATTGTTTTTGTCGAAATAGAAGGCCACCCAGTGTGTACCCCGGGAGTCGGACTTGTCAGTGTTTGCAATGACCAAGGCCGGCTTAGGAAACGTCCGAGGTAAAAGATCTCTCGGGTAAACACCGTAAAAAATGTTTCTGGTGGAACAGTTTCGAGATAGAATCTGTCTGATCTGCGACGTGTTCATGCTGCTTATGTTTTCAATAATGTATAATAATGTGTCTGTCTTTGGTCATTTCTATGCTTCCTGGGCTGTTGTCAAATAGTTCGGGAAACAATTGTATGTTCACAGGTTTTGAAGTTGTCACTTTCGAAGAAACACTACTATGCTTAATAGTACGGGTTATCACTTTGGTGGGTTTTTCCATCACAAGCAGTATAATGTTTACATAAGAGCTATTTCGGTAACACTGGGAGTCAGAAACACAGGCACACATATTTATGGAAAATTCGGTCTCACTGATGGAGGATGACACTTCTATCTTTAGGTATATCTACTGCAGATTCAAATTCAGCATACAAAAGGCATGTTATATTTTCCGACAGCTGAGGAGAAAACTGCATCTCGGCTCCGATGATGCCTTGTTCCTGGAGACTGGTGTGCGTGTCGTTTCCTGAAGAGTCTGGTGTTATGTCGTAAATCAGGAAAAAGAATCCGTTCTCGAACATTTTCCGTGTGATCTGGTGTCCGTAATTGGCGTGGTGAATGCCTGTACCGGAAAATAGAGTTTGATAAGCACGTGTTATCAATCCGCTGTTTCCTCCTGTGGTGATTTGTAAAGGTTCGGAAGGTACGAGTTCTCCATTTTTCACAAGATGGAAAGAAGATAGGTTAAAACTTCTAAAGTCGAACGGATTTTTCTTACTGTATCCGAGAAAGCTGGCGGTGGATACCATAGCAAAAAGAACAACATTCGGAAAAGGACCTTGAAAAGCATTATCGATGGAAATCTGCTGCGTTCCGGCGACGTAAGAATAAGCTTTGATGACGCTTCTGGTGAACGGATAATGAGCAGGAGCGTAAGTGAGTGCTCTGTCTATGGCCAAACTGGTGGTAGGAGTAGGAATGATGTGATTTATTTCGAGAACAGCCTTTAAAATTTTTATTCTTACTGTAGGTGATGTCTGGTCTCCCCAGATGTAAAAAGCGTCACGTGATCTAGCTAGATCTATGCGTACTTCAACACCGTTGAGCAGGTATTTAGACTGGTGGAAGAAATCTATGTGAAGTTTTCCCATAAGGTCGACCACGGCTGTCACTTCCGTAGGATTTCCGGTCGTCGGAACATACTGGAAAAATTTTTTTCTTGTGGTGAAACCTGTGTTGTCGGCAGTGATTTGATCTTGATGTTCAGGTGTGTCCAAATACCACAGGGCATTCGTGAGATGCGTGTTTGCGGCATCGCTTCCGTAATTGATAGCTGCTTCGAAGATTGCTTTATATGCGTAATTGTTATCGGCGGTTGTTACAGCAATGCCGTTGAGAGTCACTGTACATTGGGAAAAGAGTGAATGGAGAAGATAATTCACGACCCCGCAGTTTTTTGTGAGGGCATTTTCTGTTTCGGAAGCACTCATGGGACTTCCATCCTGTTTAACCATTTGCGTTTGCAGACGAAGATAGGCAGATGAAAGATCGAGAAAATCAGTTCCTGCCGCCGGTATGACAAACTGAATTATATTCTGATTATCGATGGAAGCGATAGGTTTGTAGGTGGCTGTGTACGTTTTCTCCACATTTTGCTGAATAGGTTTTTTCCGGAAGAGGTCGAACTGCGAGATCATGCACATGTTATCCTCCATCATTATCCAAAAATATCTTTCCCTGAGACCTTCTGTTTGATTTTTCTTTTACGTGTTCTCCTAGATTTTGCAGATGTTTTCCTTCGTTTTTTGGATGCTTGTTTTTTACGGATCGTAGATGTTCCAATACGGGTGGCTGAACGTTTTAACATCAACTGAGCAATTCTTGTTGCAGGTTTGGTTCTTATACCAGAACCTACCAGAGAGTCGATTTTCCGTTGTGCTTTACTTTGAAGATTTTGACCTGCTTCACGTACCCGTTGACGAACAATAGTTTTCGGAGTTTGTTGGCTTGTTGCAATGTCGGTGATAATGTTAGCGCCTGTTTTTAAAGCTTCTCTTCCGATCGTCTTTGCACCGCTCCAGAGTAGAGGTTTCACCATTCTAAACAGTCCTGCGAAAAGTGACCCCAATCCTCTCCCTTTTTGATTTCTAGTTGAACGGTAGATGGGCCCAATTCCTCCACGGATTTGGTTACTATAATATTCGGTTTGCGAATTCATGGTGATTCATTCGCTTTTCGACAAAGACTGAGAGAAATAGCTGTCTACTGTTTTTTAAAAGGACTTTGCTTTTCTACGAAAATGTAAAACAGCAATTGTGGGTACGGACCCAGTTCTCAAAGGTAAGAAATTTCCTTTTCTATCGTACAACGCAATTTCTATTGTTTCGAAAGAGGCTTTATCCAGAGGAACGTAATGAATCGGGTCGAATGTTTGATGGGCTACGGGTACTGTGCAAGACGTATTTGTGTCCGAACACTGTTTTCGGGTAAGACGCAAGAGACGTACCATTTCTCCCCCGACCAATTGTTGTTTCACCAGATCAGAGTAAATAAATATGTATGGGTTTTTATCCACAACACTATTGGACATTGCGTGCGTAGAATAAATAGATTTCAATATGTCATATCGAAATTTAGCATAGTCATCAGTTTCGTCTATGGGTGTAACGGTATTTGTTGGAGCATCGTCAGGTTCAGGCTTCGGAACCCCTATCACGGATAGATGTTTGTACACGGCCTGCTTGAAGAAAAACCTGAGATGAGTAGGAACAGCTACAATAGCAGGGTCTGTTTTCAGGAAATAAATCAGATCCTCTATCGTATATGTTGTTGCAGGAAAATAAAATGGTTGTTCGTTAATGTAGAGTGTGTTATCCGTACAGATAGTAGATCCAAATGTTCCCCATTGCGGTTCCGTCAAAAAATGCCAGAATTTCTCGAGAACGGATCTTCTTATTTCCAGGTCGTCGGGGAGAGATTCGATGATGGTAGAGACTAGGTCCTCAGCACTTGCATATGTCCGAACAGGAAGAGTTAACATTCCAGAATCAGTTTCCAAAACATTGTCGTATAGAGTTGAATAATGTAGTTCTGCCAATCCGACTTCCCACAATTCTGGAGACAGATCGATTCGTTTAGCAAGTTTTACGGTGAAATGGGTGAGTGTGTTGTCTGGAAAATATTCCTCCGATGCAGATGATAGGAGGTAAACGTAGAAATTATCGTCCATTCTCGCCGAACACAGAAGACTCACTGGATCGCAGTACCGTTATATTTTGATATAAATATGTTTTGGAAATTATTTTCCCGATAACTGTTTTACGGAAGATGCCTTGATCCATGAATCGAAACTAGGCGGATATCCGAGCCAACGAACCAGGTATTCCAATTTTTTTCCTTTTCCCCGGGTGTTCAAAATCTTATCAATTTTATACTCTTCTTCAGGATCCGAATAAACTTTCTGCAGTTCATGTTTGTAAAATGTACCTTTTACTGGTTCTTCATTTAAGTCGTCTAATATGTATACAGGTACAGGTGTTCGCTGAACAAGAGAATGGATTTTGAAAAGTTCTCGTGACCACGATTGTTCGTATCCTTTCTCGAAATGTCCTTTGACTACAGAAATTCGTACGATATCACCAACATTCAGATCTGAAGATGGTTGCGAGACATGTTTGTCAGGTTTGTTGAGACGTTTCCACACAATGTAAACGTTTGTTTCGTTGACATCTCGAGGGGCCATTCCTATGGAACTGTGGATCGCCGTATTGTAACCTTCGAGAAGTTGCGGTAAAATATCTACATAGCGTCTTGTCTGTTTTGAGGTGAAATATTTCCACATCCGTTCTTTTAATGTTCTGTTGAAACGTTCCACTACACTCGCTTTCACAGGATAATTTGTTGCTGTCGAGAATTGTACATGTTGGTTTTTCAAAAATTTCTGGAATGTAGAATTTGTAAATTCCGTTCCTTGGTCGGTCTGTAGTGTAACAGGTTTCCGTCTGTTTTGTTCGAAAATAGTTTTGAAAGCTTCGGTTACAGAATTGCTTGTTTTATTTTTTAGCGGTAATGCAAAGGCATATTTTGAAAATACATCGATCACTGTCAGAAGATATTTGTATCCGTCGTTATGTTTTTGAATCGATGCCATGTCGTTGAGATCAGCTTCCCAAAGCATGTCTATGTTCCACACATTGTAACGATTTCGAGGGAACCTTTTTCTCGCCGGTTTGTGGAGAGTGTAGGTTTCCTGATGCATCAGCCATTTTTTCACCGTATCGCGGGATATATTTTTATCCCGTACCGCTTTCCACAGACGATCTACAGATGAGAATGAAGCATGGTGTCGGGGATCGTAATATATTTTGGTGAGAATTTTATCGTGTTTCAACTTAGAGACTCCCATGACCGATCTCTCTGTCTACGGCTTTTTCTCAGAGGAACCAGTTTGTAAGCGTCAGGTGTTCTCAGAAAAGGTGTAGTTTTCCTGGAAACACGGACGGTCACATTCTTCTTCTTCTTCTTCTGTCGATGAGACGGTCCAGGGCTTTCCGTTGGCGACGATGAGAAGTTCAATGTTTTCGGATCCGGAAGTGTTTTTTCCTGACGTTCGTCTATCAAATGTTGTGCCGTGGATTGGTACTCATCGATGATATTCTGTAACTGATGGCGTGTATTACGGGGTAATGTCTCTGCCAGATTCTGAGGAAAATACGTCGATTCTGGTGAAATAGTAGAAGAACCGTCGTTATCTTGCACAATAGGAATCTGTAATGGTTCTTTGGATTTTCGACTCAACCATAAATACTCGTCCAGTTCCTTTCTGTAAAGACGCCATTTTTGATCGTCTGATATATTTTTCATTTTTAGAATATCATTCATCTTCTTATCTAGAACGGATAATTTTTGAGTCACAGACAATTCGGAACCACGAATACGTGCTAACTGTTCCGGTGAAAGGACGATCATTTTTTTGTAAGAAGATGTCATTTCTCAATGAGGAATGAGAGTACCGAGAAGACCCGATAACAAGGAGCCTAGAAGTAATGGTAGAAATCCTCCTTTCTGAACAAGAAGCTTTCTGCGTTTCTCGATGTTCACTTTCGGTTTCACAAGATTGCGTATGACCGACTTGTAAGGTGTCAGACGGCGTTTTGCGGATGGTTTAATTTTCAAGTTTCCTTTTAAAACGTTCAGGCAGCATTCGCTGATGAAACGTATCGTCTTTTTCGGAGCACTTTTCAATAATGATTTACGGATTTTGGTAGGTGAATTTTTCAACACGTGCAAGAAAGGTGAATGTTTCTTGAAAGAAGTCGAATGCCTATTCCTGTTAGAACGTGAGTTGGTACGTATCTTCCTCGTTTTCCTCATCTCGATGTTTTAAACATTCCTGAGGAAGATATACAGTTGAGTAATTCTGGTTGAAAACGTCTGTTTGATAACGTAAAGGATCCGGTGTTGACTGTGAGAGATCAATATACAAATAACTGTAAGGTTGCGTGGTAGCATCTATATATACTTTTTCGAGTTCCTTCATGCGATGAGGATGAAGTTGTCTTGCAAAAACAGTGAATTGGTTCATATCTCGAGGATTTTTAAAAATAACAAAGTGCTTCACGTTCAACGAAATGTCCCTGCAATTTTTTCCTTGGTGGAAAAGATTCTGTGTTATGAACACCACCGAAATGTTTTTGTGATGGCTACCTTTTGTGAAAAGGTCGGCGACTTTTTCTCCCTGAGCAGCCATCATAAGATCGTCCAGGATTATGAGAGTGGGGGTTTTTCCGTTCCACGACTGCCAATCGACGATACCTTTATGATATTGCACATCTCGAAGATTTTGCGGAAGACTGTTTTCCTGATCGTAACACCATATGATTTTCTTCACGGATCCTTCGACGAGATGAACGATGGAATTGACTATGTTTGTCACAAAGGTAGTTTTCCCACTTCCTGATGCTCCGCAAACCATCATGGTGAAAGGATGGGAAAGTTTAGGAAACATGTTTTATGCTGAAGAAACGTCTTACAGGTTCTGAAGAAAAATGAAGATCTGCCAGTCTGTAAACACATTTTATATACTGGCTGTCCGAAGAAGGGTTCGAACTCTGGACCACTACATACATATTTTAGTCTGTGCAGTATCCGAAAGGAAACGATAAATGTTCATGGTCGAATCGTCGTTTCAGCAATACTGGTTGAAACAGCTTTCTTTCATTTGTACTGATAACCTGGAACTGTTTTGTTCTTCTAATTCTGAAAATATTTTCCACTATAACTTCAGGTTTCTCATTATTTATCATGTCGCACATAGTATCAAAATTAACCAATTCCGATGTGGTGGTATTCAATGTAATCCCTTTCACTTTACAGATATACCGTGATTCGGAGAATGGTTTAGTTATTTTCATGCTGTAACTTTTCGGTCCCGTTGAAACAAACTGTTCACAAACTGCATCGGGGCCGAAATCGGTCAATTCATTGGTGAGTTCTCCTAATGCGTCACCTGTCTGGGGGTGATATTCCATTTCAGGGCTATCTATGTAAATGACAGAATCTGTATCACAATAACATATTCTGTCACCCAACTTTTCGAGAAGTTCATACAATTTGAGGCGAGCATGGCATGTCGTGAAGGCTGCAATAGGAACATTTACTTTCCTGTTCAGACTGACAGCCTCTTCAACATATTTCCAGTTCACTAAAACAGTATCCTGATTGATGAACACAACTCCTCCGATCATTATATTGGGGTCAGTCATTTTATCGAGAAAATCTTTCGATTCCTTGATGATGGTTGTTTGGGAAAGATTGTCCCGTTGACAGAATTTGCCCCATAAAGAATTAAGGCAGAGTTTAGCCAGAGTACGTTTTCCTGGATTAACTTCTATACTGTTTTCTTCCAATAGAATACCCTCCCTATCAAAATATTCCTGTATATACTTCTTCTTATCCTCATCGTTCTGACACCATGAAGGCCAACCGCTCGCTTCCTGTTTTATTTTCAAGAAGGTGTTGACATATCCTGCAAAAAGTCCTCCAGTTTTTGTGACAGGGTTGTACATGGATGTTTCATATTTCCACACTTCCGACATCGACAACACTTCGTAACCTAAACTGCAGGCTTTACGTACCTCGGCAATGACCCAAGTTCCCGAAAGTGCGCGTTGTTCATCGGAATGCTGGCATGTACCTTCACATTTCAATTTGATAGCACACTCCTTACACAATACAAACATGAGTTTTCCATGCATTTTTGTAGGCAACACAGGATGTAAAAGAGTTTTTGGCGGCAGAATAGTACATTTGATGAGGCCCTCCATGTTCAGAACCTCATTTACTGACGGAATAGAATTTCCTAGAAATATGGTAGGATGTCCGACAGGATAAGCACAATATTTGTTCACATAAGGGTACAAACTTGTGAAATCATTGTACTGTAATTTCTCATTCTCTTTGATCTTGTAGTAAGTCCTGACACTTTCAACTCTTCCTCCATATAAGGCGTCTCGTGGATTTAAAGGAATGCAGCAAACAATAGGATGTGTCGATAGATATCTATCGAGTTCAGGATCTGCTTTCAATATTTTGTTGAAATCGCATTCCCACATTGTGACGACATGGTATCCTTCCGAACGTAAAGCAGCAAGTTTACGGCATGTTGTTTCGTATCTGAAGGCTGCAGTGTTCAACATGTCACTATGTTTCTGACTGCTACTATCCTGATCGGTTTCATCTTCATCGTCATTTTTCGGATACATATCCCTGTTAATTGATATGCAGCGTTGACAACCATGCCAGTAGCATCCAAGCGCCTCATACACTGTCTGCGTCTCCTCGTGATATCCGTCCACTCTGTAACGTCCTCCTATGACATATTTTTCACGAGTACGTCCACCGTGAAGAAGTATTACATGATTCTGTTCTTCAACGTAGGTTAACCATTTCAATGCAAACTTGGACATCTGATCTGCATGATGGTAACCTCCTTTAGGAATTATCCCTATAGTATTAGCCGGCATAAATTTCCCTCTGTAAATCAGGGAACAGGCAGATGCTATTGTGATGCAATCCTTGAAAATATCTATTTTGCATATATCTAGAAAATTCTGTCTTAACTTCAGACATCCTTGTCTCAACAAGACAACATCCTTGATGCAGTATTGGAGAAGTTGGTTTTTGTTGTTGAAAGGTATATTCTTATTGCATTCAATGTCATACCAAGACATAAAACGGTGTTGATCTTCAACTGTTTTCATATATTCATATCCGTATGCAGAAGGAGGAGGCATCGGCCCTATGTAATTTCTATTCTTGTAGGTGTTCCACAAATGCGGATAATATCCTTTCTGCACAGGCAAACCAAAAAGTTTGGAAAATCCTGCAAGATTTGTCTGAACGTAGTTGAGACTGTCCACAAAATGAAGATTTTGGTATGTCATACTAATGATTTTGGTTCCATCTAAGATGACACGAGGTTTCATTTCTCTTTCCAACATTCTCCTTAATAGAAATGTGCAATCATAACCTCGTGCATTGTGTGCACAGATGGTTATGTTGGTAAACTTATGTTGCAATTCGAGATAGGACAGAAATGTGTCTACAGGATCATCCCAGAATACAAACTCTCTTGTTCCACAGACAGAACATGGAACCGTTAAATCCTCTTTTTTGTAACATGCGTGACAGGCTGTCTGCACTACAATAAGATTCGGAACATGCAGAAAAGTTTTTTCTTTCTCAGAGTAAGGAATATCTGTATAACATTCAAAATCGTAAAATATATATAGAAATTTTGAATTCAATTTAGGTTTCGGTATAGCCATGTGACAGAAATGATTGATAGGCTTCACACAATTACATACAGTACAGTACTTCATGTTACACTTATGCACTTTTTCATATGTATTGTGAGTTAGAATAATTCTGAAACATCGGGGACATTGTTGTATTTCACTACAGACTGTACCGTTTCGGAATGGTGTAGAAACGTGATTCGTGAAGCAGTTTTCATTTTTGAAAATTCTGTGACATGTCTGGCATATTCTGCGAACCCCCTGTTCAGGTACACACGGTGGAGTTGAACGGCACATAGAACACAATTGTTTACACAGATGGTTATGAGCTTTTTGAAATATGAGTTCGTTACACCCGCGACATTCTTGTTTTGCCGCAAATGCTCCAACACGGTTCACTATCACATCATAATGCTGTCTGGTATTATCATAGAGAAGGTATATAAATTTGGAAGCGTTTTCAACCAGTCCTTCAAACAAAACATCTTTAACATCACGAAGATTGTTGTATACAATAATCTTATATTCAGGGAGAACTTGCTGAAATTTTCTCAGTTCCGGAATTCCACTTCCAGTACACGTATTGTCTGTCAGATCTACATCTGCTTTTCGCATCAGTTCGAAAACAGGTTTAAGAAGATTTCTGTTTCTTCTATATTGAGTATAGGACGGGTTTTTATCAGCATGGGCTTTCCCTATGACCAGCGCTTCAGCTAAACAGAGTGGTTTTTTTCTATTCGGCACACCGACAATACTTCTTTTTTGAGTGCTTAACATATAATTAGGTAAACAATATGTTCGATTACCCCCACCTCCAACAGGTATATTGACATGGTCTGCTCGTAAAATTAAGCGATCTGTAGCAGTGAAGGTTTTTGCACTTTGTAGTATTTTGTACATAATGTTCCACACCATATCACTATGCAACTGATCACATCTATGCCACCCGATGTAAATATCTTTCACAGTTGGGTCAGATATGTTAGACAAAGTTAACCCTATTTTGTCTTCATCCTTGCTGTCTTTTTTAACGTAGGTGAGAAGATTTTCAACACCTTCGCGAATCCAAGTGTGAGGATCGACATTTTCTGGCGGGTGTGAGAAACTGAATTCAACACGTCGTCCCTTGGAACGGAATTTAGGATATTCACGTTCTTGAATGTTGTGTAATGTTATATTCCCTATCTGTTCACGAGACACTGAAGCACGTTTTCTTTTCTTACCTTTCCCATTTGATGGCTGTTCTGCTGGGGGGTCCGGTCTCCATGACGGTCCTGGCAAAGGCTCCGGCTGTGATCTGGATGCAGCGTTAGTTCCTGTGTCGGATGCCTGCGCCTCCTTGGTGACTCGGGATACAGAATCAGGTGTCGACGGAGGGCCTGGGGACTCTTCGGGAATATCTGTCCATCCTCCTCCTGAAAGATCGGGTGCGGATGTTGTCACTGTCCGTAGTAAGTGGTCATACTCCTCGACCAAAGAGATACTTTCTCCCGCGATGATTTTCTGCGCAATAATCGCCAACACTTCCCGTAATTGTGCAGATGTTGTGTAATATCCGTCACGATATAGCACTAACAGATCGTCAGCGGATAACTGTACGTCCATGATCGTACAATGATTATTTCACGAAGACTGTCTTGTGGAGAAAACGCCGTTCTTTATATACGCAAGCATGACGCAACAGTTATCTCCGATCCTAACGGTTCTACTGGCCCTATGTAATTATCCCGGAAATGGTTAACCGCCTTCACCACATGTTTTCCTCGTAGATATCGCTATGTAACGGTTTTCATGTTTATCTGTAAACACAGGATGTAGATAAATTCTTAACGAAGGAACGTCCGAAATGTTTATCTATCGCCAAAGGAAGAAGGACGTAGATAAGAAAATAGCTCGGCTCCTAATTGAGCTAGACCGGATTTGATATGATACTGCAATCAGAGTTTACCGGATATACCAATTAGCCAGATTCAGCAATCAACTTACTATCTTGAAAGACGATATGATACTGGAATCTGTGTTTGCGGCAGCTGCATATGTTTCTCTACGATCATTTCACACTTTGAAATTGTTAACGAAGGATCAGAATGGAGAACGGGGACGATGTAAGTACCTTATATTAATTTCATTTTGTCAAATAATAAGTTCATATTTACACATCGCAATCTTTATTGGTGTCGATCATCAGTTTACAAAATATATACACAGAAATTTTTACACGTAATGAAACTCTACAGTTGAGTAATTATATAATATCAGTGTTGTAACAAATCAATAATGCCGATCATCAGTTTACAAAATATATACACAGAAATTGTTACACATAATGAAACTCTACAGGTGAATAATTGTATTGCAACAAATCAATAAACTTCCCATCTATCTCTTCGAATGCAACCGCAGAAAATTGAACAGTGTGTTAGTGTATTAGTAATGTTAGTTCTAGCTGTTCAATTTTCTCTTTTTCAAAAGCTCCACCATTCTCTTCTCCATTCCTTTCTCCTCGTCCCCCATTTTCTCCTCTTTTTTCTGCTGTCTGACACCTTTAAATAACTCCATCAATTCAAAGCACACTCGAAGAGATAGATGGGAAGGTACATACTGCCCACGTTTTATATTTTCGACGAAATCCCCGAATACCGCAGATTTTTGTTTTTTCCCGATTATACATGAAAACATTTTTATCAGGTTGTCGATTCTCACTTCCATATCTTTGCACACTTCTTCCAGATTTTTTAACAGATCTTCCGCTAAGTTGTTTTCTTCGCAAAAGTCGACGTAACACGCAATATGTTTCTCCGCATGTTTAGCCTGGTTCTTATTCCATAGGTTTCTTCTTTCTCCCTTCTGATTCTCGTTCTTAAGGTCAGCATACAAAAGGTCGAAATCAAAAGGTAACAATGCCATCTGAAAATAAAAGAAAAACTGTTATTTATGCACACGTCAGTATTATAAGCATAGGTTCTATTCACATTTTACTCACATATAGGCGTACGTGATGAATCCGCAAACAGATTTTTCCTAAGTCTTACCGTTTCCAAAATAACCCCACTTCCGGTCGCCATTTTGGATTTCCGAGCATAGGTTCTATTTACATTTTACTCACATATAGGCGTACGTGATGAATCCGCAAACAGATTTTTCCTAAGTCTTACCGTTTCCAAGATAACCCCACTTCCGGTCGCCATTTTGGATTTCCGAGCATAGGTTCTATTTACATTTTACTCACATATAGGCGTACGTGATGAATCCGCAAACAGATTTTTCCTAAGTCTTACCGTTTCCAAGATAACCCCACTTCCGGTCGCCATTTTGGATTTCCGAGCATAGGTTCTATTTACATTTTACTCACATATAGGCGTACGTGATGAATCCGCAAACAGATTATTCCTAAGTCTTACCGTTTCCAAGATAACCCCACTTCCGGTCGCCATTTTGGATTTCCGAGCATAGGTTCTATTTACATTTTACTCACATATAGGCGTACGTGATGAATCCGCAAACAGATTTTTCCTAAGTCTTACCGTTTCCAAAATAACCCCACTTCCGGTCGCCATTTTGGATTTCCGAGCATAGGTTCTATTTACATTTTACTCACATATAGGCGTACGTGATGAATCCGCAAACAGATTTTTCCTAAGTCTTACCGTTTCCAAGATAACCCCACTTCCGGTCGCCATTTTGGATTTCCGAGCATAGGTTCTATTTACATTTTACTCACATATAGGCGTACGTGATGAATCCGCAAACAGATTTTTCCTAAGTCTTACCGTTTCCAAGATAACCCCACTTCCGGTCGCCATTTTGGATTTCCGAGCATAGGTTCTATTTACATTTTACTCACAT
Source organism: Lepisma saccharinum (assembly GCF_977018435.1). Lineage (NCBI taxonomy): Eukaryota > Metazoa > Arthropoda > Insecta > Zygentoma > Lepismatidae > Lepisma > Lepisma saccharinum. The sequence goes on along the minus strand of NC_139245.1, from coordinate 30,759,841 downwards.
ATAGGCGTACGTGATGAATCCGCAAACAGATTTTTCCTAAGTCTTACCGTTTCCAACATAACCCCACTTCCGGTCGCCATTTTGGATTTCCGAGCATAGTTTCTATTTACATTTTACTCACATATAGGCGTACGTGATGAATCCGCAAACAGATTTTTCCTAAGTCTTACCGTTTCCAAAATAACCCCACTTCCGGTCGCCATTTTGGATTTCCGAGCATAGGTTCTATTTACATTTTACTCACATATAGGCGTACGTGATGAATCCGCAAACAGATTTTTCCTAAGTCTTACCGTTTCCAACATAACCCCACTTCCGGTCGCCATTTTGGATTTCCGAGCATAGGTTCTATTTACATTTTACTCACATATAGGCGTACGTGATGAATCCGCAAACAGATTTTTCCTAAGTCTTACCGTTTCCAACATAACCCCACTTCCGGTCGCCATTTTGGATTTCCGAGCATAGGTTCTATTTACATTTTACTCACATATAGGCGTACGTGATGAATCCGCAAACAGATTTTTCCTAAGTCTTACCGTTTCCAACATAACCCCACTTCCGGTCGCCATTTTGGATTTCCGAGCATAGTTTCTATTTACATTTTACTCACATATAGGCGTACGTGATGAATCCGCAAACAGATTTTTCCTAAGTCTTACCGTTTCCAAAATAACCCCACTTCCGGTCGCCATTTTGGATTTCCGAGCATAGGTTCTATTTACATTTTACTCACATATAGGCGTACGTGATGAATCCGCAAACAGATTTTTCCTAAGTCTTACCGTTTCCAACATAACCCCACTTCCGGTCGCCATTTTGGATTTCCGAGCATAGGTTCTATTTACATTTTACTCACGTATAGGCGTACGTGATGAATCCGCAAACAGATTTTTCCTAAGTCTTACCGTTTCCAAGATAACCCCACTTCCGGTCGCCATTTTGGATTTCCGAGCATAGGTTCTATTTACATTTTACTCACATATAGGTGTACGTGATGAATCCGCAAACAGATTTTTGCTAAGTCTTACCGTTTCCAAAATAACCCCACTTCCGGTCGCCATTTTGGATTTCCGAGCATAGGTTCTATTTACATTTTACTCACGTATAGGCGTACGTGATGAATCCGCAAACAGACTTTTGCTAAGTCTTACCGTTTCCACGATAACCCCACTTCCGGTCGCCATTTTGGATTTCCGAGCATAGGTTCTATTTACATTTTACTCACATATAGGCGTACGTGATGAATCCGCAAACAGATTTTTCCTAAGTCTTACCGTTTCCAACATAACCCCACTTCCGGTCGCCATTTTGGATTTCCGAGCATAGGTTCTATTTACATTTTACTCACATATAGGCGTACGTGATGAATCCGCAAACAGATTTTTGCTAAGTCTTACCGTTTCCAAGATAACCCCACTTCCGGTCGCCATTTTGGATTTCCGAGCATAGGTTCTATTTACATTTTACTCACGTATAGGCGTACGTGCTGAATCCGCAAACAGACTTTTGCTAAGTCTTACCGTTTCCACGATAACCCCACTTCCGGTCGCCATTTTGGATTTCCGAACATTGGTTCTATTTACATTTTACTCACGTATAGGCGTACGTGATGAATCCGCAAACAGACTTTTGCTAAGTCTTACCGTTTCCACGATAACCCCACTTCCGGTCGCCATTTTGGATTTCCGAACATTGGTTCTATTTACATTTTACTCACATATAGGCGTACGAAACCTATAGTACTCACCTCGGAATACTGATTTTATACCTAGCTCGTCCAGGAACAAATATCAGCAAAGGTGTCCCGGAACAAGTGTCAGCAAAATCGCAGATGATTACTACCTGATAGCGTACAGTCTGCCGAACTGTGTAAGTGAAACACGCCAAAACCTTTTATATACCTACCTACCCCTCCTCAAATTCCCTGATATTCTCTGCGCATTCTCTCGCGCAAGGCATCCAACGCCCACGTGCCTCGTCGGTCCTCCTCTTTTCCCGGTATACTATGAATCTCCACCTCCTCCGAGAACACAACTTTTTTTATTCTATTCACATGCTGCCTCTCGGAAACTTTTTTTCCTTTTTGCCCGCTCTCCATTCCACCGCCTACTAACGTATCCTGCACACAGTCATACCTTATCAACGTTCCCACGAACTTCTACATGCCCATTCCAAGAAACACCCGACATGTCCCAACACGTGTTCCACAATCTCTCCATATCGCTTCAACATCCCAACATATTTTCTTTCCAACTCCTTTATCTTCTCAACCGTCGACTCTTATCAACTTCAACAGTCATTTACGCCCCCCAACGGAAACCCATATCACCATTCCCAGAAAACTAACCGTAGTCACCTCCTGATTAACAACAGGAAACCTCAACCCATATCAACATTCCCAGAAAACCGTCACCTCATCATTAACAACAGGAGACCATCTTATCAATTCCCCAACCGACAGAAACCCGCAATCTTATCAAAGTCCCGAAAACGCCCCCCAAAAACCATAATTCAACTCCCGACCGGAAACACTTATCAAGCTCCTCATTAACAACAGGAAACCCATATCATCAAGCCCCGCCGCAGACTCAACGCGGAAGTTGTGGTTGGTTATCTCTGGCATGCATAATCAGCAACGACGTTGCATCCGTACCGCTAATGACCAAACCCTACACAGAACTGATATGCATGTGTTGTGACCATCACTGCAGATTTTTCATTCTGCCGTAACGCCTCGACTGGTACAGTGCTGCATTGGTGGAGGGAGAGAATTTTGTAAGTATATTACATCTATTTATTTCGATACAATAATAACATTTACTTGTATGTACAAACGGTTTTATTACTTCAACTCCTAGTACAGTTTAGACGCCATCTCTCATCAAACAACGGAAACACGTATCACGATTCCCAGAATTTCAAACTCATCAACGCCATCTTTCCTCAGACACCGGAAACACGTACTCCAATTATGGTCACGTGACTTCCATTTGTGACGTCACAAACAGTCACGTGACTCCCTGAAATTGCAAATTCATCCAAACCTACGCCCAAAACATGTTCGGGCATGTTCTATTCAGACAGAAAAACGTTACACCCATTTCCAGGAATATCAGACTCATCAACGGTCTCAAACGGGAAACGCCCCCCAAAAAATAGCCACCTAGCTCATCAACAACCGGAAACCCTTATCAAGTACTCATTAACAACAGCAAACACTTCCCGCAATCTCAAACTTATCAAAGCCACCGAAAACGCCCCCCAGACCGGAAACACTTATCAATCACTCATTAACAACAGGAAACCCGCCAAACTTATCAAAGCCCACGAAAACACCCCCCGGAAACATTTATCAAGCTCCTCAGTAACAGGAAACCCATATCATTAAGCCCCGCCCACTTTTTCCCAACAACCAATCAAAACCCTCAAAACCACCACACTTGCTTGCCCACACAGCTACATCATCAATTGATCTTTGATCGATCTTTTCCAATCAATTGATTTATCGACTTCAACGGGGGTACATAACTACTACTACTCAGTAGCAAGAAGAGAAAGACGGGATTTACTACTCAGTAGCAAGAAGAGAAAGACGGGATTTACTACTCAGTAGCAAGAATAGAAAGACGGGATTTACTACTCAATAGCAAGAAGAGAAAGACGGGATTTACTACTCAGTAGCAAGAAGAGAAAGACGGGATTTACTACTCAGTATCAAGAAGAGAAAGACGGGATTTACTACTCAGTAGCAAGAAGAGAAAGACGGGATTTACTACTCAGTAGCAAGAAGAGAAAGACGGGATTTACTACTCAGTAGCAAGAATAGAAAGACGCGATTTACTACTCAGTAGCAAGAAGAGAAAGACGGGATTTACTACTCAGTAGCAAGAAGAGACACCTTCTTGCCGTACCTCGGTAACGCACGTGTGCGTCCCTGGGAAGCTTGCTTATCGCGGCAGAAAGAAGGGCTGGAGGAAAGAGAGGGTAAAGCTAATTCAGTGCTGTAGCAGAAGCGTTGAACCATGGAGTTTGAGAACTAGAGTACATAGGAATGCTTTAACCTTTAGACTGCCGAGCGGGTTTTCGAAAGTAACCCCTCTCTGACCTTTGCGCGTGATTTTTAAATTTTACACTTACGTATTTCAGAAAAACGTTATATTTCGGAGACTATTTAAGCAATCTACTTCGGGTAACTTTTGTTTGGCAGCTAGAACATAAGGGCATGCAACTGTGCAAAAATCAAAACGCCAAAGCCAATAAGAGGGGTTGGGTGGGCCGCGGCCCCCAACTTTCAATGAAAAATCAAAAAAATGGGGAGTTTTTTCACATATTCTATAATGTAATGTACCCAGAAACATGAAATGACTTTAATTTGTTGAGAAAGGACCATCCTTTGAAAATAAAGCTAAAGTGTGCCTCCCCTTCCAAAAATAGAGGGGGAAGAAGGGTAAACTCCCCATTTTTACGACTTTTTCATTGAAAGTTGGGGGCCTCCGCCCACCCAACCCCTCTTATTGGCTTTGGCGTTTTGATTCCTACACGGTTGCATGCCCTGATGTTTTAGCGTAAAAACAAAAGTTACCCGAAGTAGATTGGTGAAATAGTCTACGAGTTATAACATTTTATGTCAAATAAGTGAACAAATTTAAAATTCGCGCCAGCTTCCATACGTAACTTTGGAGTCGGGGGAAGGGGGGTCCTGGGTGGGTGGGTTTTCTTCCACATGACATTTCAAAGTTTTATCTCAACATCTGTCAGCGTTTACAACCTCACATACAAGTATGAAGGCCATAAAAGCAAATGAATTGTTTAATTAGCACGATGGTCCATGAGTGTGCCATCGGGCGACTCGGGCTATATTGTGGATGGAACACTCATAGACCATTTGGAAAGTAAAGGTTAAATCTACAGGTGATGGGTGTCTCCGATGTACATACTTACCTATTATATTTATATGTATTAAAGAATGGAGCAAGTATTGCTTTGTCATTTTAATATGCGTATTGAGCAACAATACAGTTGTGTCCTTTAGGAGATTGGAGCCGCGCTAGCTAAGCTGGTATAGAATCTGGTTACCATGGAGAAGACCCGGGTTCGAATTCCGGGGCAGGTGACCTGAACAGGAAATTTTCCAGTCATTTCCCTGTTTTCTGCGCGGCTATGAGGCTCACCCAGCCTCATAAAGGTGGTGTAATGCTCATCACATCATCCCAACTATGGCCGAGTTGAAGAATATGTGGAGCTCTATACCTCCACATAATATGCCTTCATGGCATGTTTGTACACAGAGGTACATTTACCTTACTGTTCAGAAGATATCTTGAGAAGTTCGAGAATGAGATAAGTGTTACGAGATGAAACGAGACTCGCCTCGTTTTGGTCTTGGCACGAAAGAAGTGACCTTCTACAGACATCCAAATGTCAAATCTCACTTTCTTCCACGTAGTATTGTCTACAATCTTGCTGTTTCATTCTTATCCTCGGTACAAATATCCATACAAAAAATTATGGAATTTATACATTTTTCATTTTTCTTACGCCCCAATTTGTTTACAATATGAGATTGGGTCGTGGATTGCTACAAGGTTTCAGGTTCGTCTTTGGGTAAGGTATGGAAGTATCATTGTGTTTGTCCTGTTTCATGTGTATATGAAGAGAGAAGCAGCAGGTTCATGAACGAGTAATATACAAGTATTAGTTTATGAGATTTTAGGTTTTCCCTTTAAGCCCACTTTATTCACAAGATGCTAACCGGGACTGGATCTAGAGTTTAATGTGGGATCCTAATCGCTATATGCTCCCGCTGGGTATCGAATCCGGGACCCCTTGATTACAAGGCGACGGATTTACTACTACGCCAGCGGGGAGGCGTATATGTAGTTTATGATTAAAGTATGGGAACACTTCTATTGAAATATCCTACCAGTTGATACAACAGCTCGATATCGGGCTCAGGGACATTTTCCAGTGCCTGCGGCGATTTTCAGCTCTCTATCGGAAAACATTTTTCAAATTTCACTCAGCGGCGGTAACAGTTATTGGATGCCGAAATCGGGGAAAACCTCATTTCCCCAACCTACTGTATGGGACCAAACTGCACCAGATCGGCACTAGGTGGCGTGTGTTGTGGGTGTTATTGCCTCTTGCGAAATCGTCGCCTCCTCTTTTTTTCGTTCTCCCCCTCCGACCCAATTCGGTTTCGATGGGGCCTCCCCCCTCTCCTACTTCCCTCTCTTTTCTCTCGGTTTCGGAAGATCCTGTGCGTAGCACGTGGCTACACGTGTCCGCACGATGTTTGCGGAGAAGGTGAACGGCGAAAGGTTGAAGAACTCTTCTGTGCGTATCAGCAACGAAAGGGGGGGTATCTGACCCGCGCGCGCTCCCTGGTGGCGAATTTTCCCTTCCGAATCACGGGAACTTTACACCACCGAGAGGCGTCTTCGCCCCTGTTCGGGAACAAAAAAAATCTGATTTATCCACCACACCGATCTCGCAAGGAGCCATGCGTTTACGTGACAGCCCCCCCCCCCATTCTACCCCTCTCTCACAAACACACACTTCCAAAAGCACGGTGACCTAGATGCGGAATTCTGACCTTTGTCCCAGAAGTTTCTTGGTCCGATCAAATTACAGATGCGTGGAGAAATTGGATCTACAAGATAACGCAGACCGCGCGTGCTGCAGATATGAGATAGATTTATTGATGGGCAATGCCGGGCATTTCAAATGTAGTGAAATAGAACAGAGGAGAAAAAAGGGAGACATAAGAAATGAACAAGGAGAGGAAATATAGCAGGGTAGACAAACTGAAGACAAACTAGAAGAGAAGGGAAAGAAGAGAAAATTACGGAGTTGAAAGATAATAGAAAAATAGCAAGAGATATGAAAAAGAGGAAAATCATACAAATGAAAAAAAGGAGAAAAGAAGACAAAAAGACCAAACAAAGGAAATAGAGGAGAACCGAATAGAAACGAGGTTAATAGTAGAAAAGTGAAAACAGGCAAAAGAAAGTGGATGAAATGGAAGAAAAAAAGGAAAGAGGTTGTAAAGGGAGAAGAGAAGACAAATAAGACCAATTAGGGGAAAGAGAGAGCAGAAGAAAACAAGGGCAAAAGTACAGAAGCAAGAGAAAGTGTAGAAAAGCTAGAAAGACAAAGGGACGGGGATGAACAAGAATACTAAGGGGAAAGAAAATGGGAAAAGAAGAAAAGATAAAAAAGACCAAATAAAAGAAAAGGAGAAGAATTGAAGACAAAAATTAGGAGAAGAGAGGAGAAAATGAACGAAAGAGGGAAGAGATTAAAATAATGTAAAAAGCGAAAATGGGAAAAGGAAGGCAATAGAACAGTGAAATATGGAAACAAGAAGGCAGTAGAAAAGGGAAGAAAGAAGATAAAATTGGGAAAGAGAGACGTGATGAAAAGACAAAAGGAAGGAAAGAGAAGATAAAATTGAGAAAGGGAGGAGTGATGAGAAGACAAAATAAGGGAAAGAAAGAGAAAATAAGACTGAACAATGGAAAAAGAGGAGAGAGAGGGTGGGCGGAGAAACAAGAAGTACAAATATAGGAAGAAGTAGAGTAGGGAAGAAAATGAAGAGCATATAAGATGAAATATTGAAGAGAAAATAGGGGAAAAGAGGAGTGAATATAAACGAAAAGTACGTGCAAGAAAAGAGGAGTGGATACAAAAGAAAAAGAAGTGCAGCGAGGAAGATCATCATAATGCCAATTATACTAGTATCTAATTCGACCTAGTGAATATAATAGTACAAAAGGAAAAGGACATACACTTCCTAAGGACCTTCAAGTTCTCTCTTTCCACGGAAATCCTTTTCGGGAAACAAGAACCTTCCAACACAGCAAAGGATGAATAGGTGGAATTTAAAAAGGGAAGAGAGTCTCTGCCTTCTGCCACGTGTCTGTTTTTGGTAGCTGGAGATGTCAAGGTTCTCTTAGCACTCCACTACGAAAAACCTTCCCACGTGGTTAGGGTGACCGTGAATATATGCGTGTCTGCATGCATGCCTATGTGTTTTGTGAAATGTTTATGCGTATAGACGCAGCAGCTGCTTCCCTGACAGTTGTCACGTATCCCGGAGACGACTGCTGTGGGATTCTCGGGAGTAATGCTTCATTCTGCTTGCTGTCCATTTCAGTGATGATGAAAATGTCAATTTTCCTGCAAATTACACATTCCTTAAGCTGAAACAGGGAATAACGACACGTAATTGGGAAACTTTCCCTCAATATACTCTGTTTTAAAAGTCCTAACCGCATGGTGATGAAACTGGATGCTATACTACGTTCTCATGAATTAATATGCTAGACTTTACTAACATTTCATTTTCGATCTGTAGTCAAGCCCATCATTTCGTATACCTTTTAACTTTATTTTATAATTTCTATTCTTACATTAAATTTTATGCGACAGTGTGTTTGAGAAGCAACTTCCTATTTTCAAACATTTATTTCTCCTAAAATATTCAAAGTAGCACCGAATATGCATAACCTGGAAGGAAAAGGGGGCACTTCCCCTTCAAAAAAAGTTTCTGCTTTATTAAAATTTACAAGGGTATCTTTGTTAACCTCCTGGAACATGAGGAACAAAGAAAAAAAGAGTAATTTTTATGTTTTCTCAAATGTGACAGATCTTTAGCAAAATCATCCCGGACGCTATTATTATGTAATGGAAAACTTTTCGATTGTGTCCCCCAAAGTTAAGCTCGAAGTTCGATTCTGAACCCCCCCCCCCCCTCGCCAAGTTACACCTATTTAGCACTGCATATTTTTCTCTCACGTACTGTTTTGTTTGCCATTGATTCTCCTAAAGTTACAACTCAAAGTGCGCTGTAGTATTCTTCACACATTTTTTTAAATAGGTAGGTACATTTTCTGTAGTCTTCCTTAAGAACTCGGCTTGACGGATTACGTTTTCATGTTCATCATGAGGCCTGGGGAACAAGAGCACGAGATGCTATTTATGCAAGACGGTACTCCACCTCATTTTAGAAATGTTGTTAGAAATTTTGTATATGAGCACTTTCCAGGACTGACAGTGCTGGACTGGCAGTAGGAGACCCACAGATTGGACTGCACGAAACCCAGACTTGACCCATTTCCATGTTATTTTTTTGTGGGGATGGGCCAAGGAAGAAATGCAAATGTGTAACTTTTCATATTTATAACAAGATCCTTCAAGTCATTTCCGATGCTCCTCCCGAGTTATTAAAGGAAGACCGTTGAAAATGTACCTGTAAATGTACGTTGCTACTTTGAATATTTTAAGAGAAATAATTGTTTGAAAATACTGACTTCTCACACATCCTTTAATTGCCAAATATATTTATTAAAGCAAATATGTATTTATATATTACTTTTTCCATACTTCTATCTTTTTATTAAATCTAGTTTTCTTTTCATTTTTTTTCATTTTTCACTTCTACGCAGGATTTTAGCGGAGAGAGAGTATTTGGAGGAAGAATTCTAAAAAACTAACAATTATGAAGATTTTTACTTATTCACGATATACATATGTATGACACAAACTGAACCTATTTCCAAATGAGTAATTTCCTGGTACTACGTTTCTTAAAATAGACAAGAAAATTGAAATGTGAACTGATATATTAATCATTTGAGACAAGGTTTAATATTAATATTAATCAAAGTTTGGTTTAAATTCCCTTTCTTTCGTTTTGTATCAATTATTTTCCTTTATTTCTGTCATTCTGTCCTATCTCTACCGTTCTATAAGACTAGAAGAATACAGCATGAAGCAAGGAAAGGAGGAAGGAAGACTTGGACAAAAAGCTCCCAAGCCTTATGTATGGTTGCCGCTGATCTAGACGAATGAATGTCATAAACATTCGGCAATATAGTAAAAACTTCATCCATGTATTGTAAAGAGAGCTCTTTAATCGGAAAAGTTCTAAAATATGACATGTTGAATTTTGTGCAGTGGATTCGAAATCTGGATCTTGTAGTTGTGTTCATAAAATAGGTTGGTTGACTGAAGTTTCCGGGTTCGAGTCCCGGCTCGCACATGTGTGTTTCTTGTGAGTGTCTCTTCATAAAATTAATGTAATCATCGCTCATCCTCATCGTCGCGATTAGCCAATAGTGACAGAAGAGCGAAGTAAAATAACAAAATAGAAAACTCAAAAATACCTGTAAACGTTTCAGAAATGACTATTTCATGGATTTCATAGATGAATTGTTGTCGAGTGTTGAGGGCAGGGTTGTTCAAGGTCCATGAGCCCATAAATTCTAATTGGTTCTATTTGGTTCCGCTGCAGTAACGGAACCTGTTCTCTTCCGTGCAATTTAAATTCAGTCCAAGTTGCGTATTGTTTCATTGAAAAATTGGACCATATTTAAATTCTTCCGGAAAAATGTTCCCGGACCAAATTTAAATTCTTACGGAAAAAAATGTTCCTGGACCGAATATTAATTCATCCCGAAAAAAATGTTCCTGGGCCGTATTTTAATTGTTCCTGAAAAAAGGTTCTTGCACCGAATTTAAATTCTTCCGGAAAAACTGTTCCTGGACCGAATTTAAATTCTTCCGGAAAAACTGTTCCTGGACCGAATTTAAATTCTTCCGGAAAAACTGTTCCTGAACAGAATTTAAATTCTTCCGAAAAAACTGTTCCTGGACCGAATTTAAATTCTTCCGGAAAAACTGTTCCTGGACCGAATTTAAATTCTTCCGGAAAAACTGTTCCTGCACCGAATTTAAATTCTTCCGGAAAAACTGTTCCTGGACCGAATTTAAATTCTTACGGAAAAACTGTTCCTGGACCGAATTTAAATTCTTCCGGAAAAACTGTTCCTGGACCGAATTTAAATTCTTCCGGAAAAACTGTTCCTGGACCGAATTTAAATTCTTCCGGAAAAACTGTTCCTGCACCGAATTTAAATTCTTCCGGAAAAACTGTTCCTGGACCGAATTTAAATTCTTCCGGAAAAACTGTTCCTGGACCGAATTTAAATTCTTCCGGAAAAACTGTTCCTGCACCGAATTTAAATTCTTCCGGAAAAACTGTTCCTGGACCGAATTTAAATTCTTCCGGAAAAACTGTTCCTGGACCTAATTTAAATTCCTCCGGAAAAATGTTCCTGGACCAAATTTAAATTCTTACGGAAAAACTGTTCCTGGACCAAATTTAAATTCTTCCGGAAAAATGTTCCTGGACCAAATTTAAATTCTTACGGAAAAAAATGTTCCTGGACCGAATTTAAATTCTTCCGGAAAAACTGTTCCTGGACCGAATTTAAATTCTTCCGGAAAAACTGTTCCTGGACCGAATTTAAATTCTTCCGGAAAAACTGTTCCTGGACCGAATTTAAATTCTTCCGGAAAAACGGTTCCAGGACCGTATTTAAATTCATCCGGAAAAAAATGTTCTTGGACCGAATTGAAATACTTTACAGATAAAAATGTTCTTTACGGTCCACAACCCATTTACGCTTGCTGATTCTCTCTCCTGGACCGCAATTGAATTTATTTAAAAATCCTGGACCTTTAACAACCCTGGTTGAGGGCCACCTCGATGGCGTAGTGGTAAGGGATGCTGACTTCGATCCCCCGTGGAGGTACATTCATCGGCAATAAAAATGAGATATGTAAGATGCTGATTGACTATATGTGTGTTGCCTAACTCTATTGTTGGTATTGAAGTTCGCTCATCGCCGTAAAGGTTAGGCAACACACATAACTCGATGCAGGAAGCGAGTATTTCAGAATCTAGGTGTCCCGTTTTTATTTCTGGTGACTGTACAGCCGGCAGCCGACGAGAAGATCGCTGAATGAAGGGAGACGGGGCACAGAGGGAAAGGGAGGGTCAGGTTCATTTGCAGAATTTAGGGGTGGTTGGGGGTGGTCGGGGAGAAGGAAGTCTTGTTTTCTTCTTGGCGGGTCATTGTCAAGCTGACGAGAAGAGTTCTGGCGGAAGAGCACCTTCCCCACGCGAAAGAGTGGAGTTGCCTGGCAGTACGTCACACCTCTTTTGCCAGCGTTCTTCTCGTCGGCTGCCAGCTGTACATTAGGTACGTCTAGTTCGCTGCAATTTCGACACTAGATTTAGCGTAGGTGCATCACAATGTCAGGCTGGTGCAAGGTAATTGTGTTCAACAATCTAGACGCTCTACGCAAGAATAGCGAAGTTCATACAAGATTCAATGTTAATTGAGTGATTAGCACGTACCAAGTGATCATACACCAGACTGTACACCGCTCCAGAAGGCAATGAAAGCGGACAGATATACCAAATCAACTAAGCAGAAGTAACTAGAAGTGCAACACTGACTACAACTCTAGCCCCGTCAGTTTGTTGCATCTTTTGACTCTCTATGCACTCACAGATAAAGGTATATAAGCAGAGCTTCATTCATCTAAGGCAGGAAAACTGGTGTACTGACCTCCTGCTGAGAATCCCCATTCGCAAAAAGTTCAGTAATAATCCGCTAAGAGGCGCTGAGAGCACCACTCGCATTTTTGCTTCCACTTCTTCTACCAAACAGAATAAGAGATGGCGCTGCTGAATTTCACCGCTGTCTAGGTCAAAAACTGACGTCACCAAAGTCCCCCCTCCCCGAGGGATGGGGGTTCCCGAGAAAACGGCCCCCTGCGATTCTGGGAAGCCTCAGTGCTTCCGTGGCTTCGCTATCGAAAATCGGCGTGAAGGTGTGACTTTTACTAGCGGATAGGAAACAATAGAATGATGTACATCTATGTAAAGAATAGATTCTGGAGAATACCTGGATATCGTCATTCCTCACAGTTACTGAAGAAATAACGTAATAAAATCGGGCACTTTTTCAAGGAATACTTCATCAATTTACCACAGACAAATAGTTTATATGTGATTTTATTTATCTTGAGATCTTAAGTTTCTTTCATTTTCTACATAAATACCACCTCAATAGATACAAAAGATATTGCTGAGTGAATTTAATAATCGCAGTAATACGTATCTCTGAAAGTCAGTCTTTATACTATTTTCGGAAAACTGCATGGCGACGAAATAAAATTTTTCAATTATCTTTCAATGAGGTACAGTAACTTCGGTCAGCATTCAAGGCAAAGATAAAGTGGTTACACGGTGTAACACCGACTCGTCTATTTCGTTGATTTGGTGTAAAGTAGTGTATTTGTTGTCTGCACCGTTTACACTACGTTCTGGAGAGGTGTAATGTGTGGTGTATGGTCACGTGGTGCGGGCTAACTAATGAAATGAACGTTTAGCGCAGCAGACAGGCATTTGCTAAATCTTCTGAACTTGAACACCGCTATTCGTCTGCTTGGTTGAACGGCATTTCCTTGCGTCAGCCTGACACCGGGACACACCTGCACTGTACCTAGTGTCAAAAAATGCAGCGAACTGTACGGGGTAAGTGATTCAGGCCGACCTCTGTGGCAGATTGGTTAGCACAGCGCGTTACGGTACCAAGGGTCCAGGGTTCGAATTCCGGCCTGGGCGCAGATGTTCGTTGTGAATGTCCCTTCATCAATTTCATCATACGATCACTCATACAAACCTTCGCGATTAGAAAAAAAGTGAAGGAAAAACGCAGTCAAGTAAACCAAATCAATCAATCAATAATAGTGATTAATTAGTAGGGGCATGCATATTTCGTTTTTGACAAAAAAACGAAATTTGAAAAAACACATTGTAGTGTTAATTTTTCATGTTTTTGAAAGGTGTGAGATACATTTTGTGACCATGTCTTGTCACGAAATGATGCGAAATGAACTGCAAAAAGCAAAATTAACTCTCAAACACGAAATTCAGGGTTTATTCACCGACGCGACACCTTCTGAGGTCTGAATTATCCTGAGAGTTATGCAATTACCGGAAAATTTATCAATTCTGCTGTTAATATTGGAGAAGCAAAAATGGACTCCTTTACACAGAAATAAACTTAATACTCTGGTAACTACATAAATGTGCTATTAGAAGTGAAATGTTAATTCTGTGGAATAAGTGTAGTTTTTAAATCAAATTTAGGATTATATTCACAATTTTAAAACCAAAATTTATTTTTATATACCACTTTTCATCCAATTTTTCACCGCTATAACACCGATATTTTATTTTATTTACCGCTTTTGAACCCGAAATTGACTCAGTTTTTGTACCGAAATTTTATATTTTTATTTACCAAAAATCTGTGCCTCTAGTGATTAGGGTCCTACTTTAAACTGCAGCCCATCTGAACACAAAGAGGACTTAGAGCAGGCATGTCAAACTCAAAATCTGAACTGGGCCAAATAGTCAGTAGTGTTAGATTGGGCGGGCCGCAAGGAAAAAATTAAATTATCTTTAATACTTTATTTTAAAGAATGACTAACATAACACTTAATAAAGTATATTGAACATTCATTGAAACTTGATCATTGCTTCTTGCCTGACAGCTGGCATCTCTTTTTCTGGCACCAACATATCAATATCAGGAGACATCTTATTTACAGCAGCTACTTTCAGAACACAGCTAAGATGAACGTCTGATAATCTGGATCTCATTGGTGACTTGTTTCCTTTAACGAGTGAGAAAAGTTTTTCACACTGGTAAGTGCTACCGAACATGGAAATTATTTCACAATCAAATTTGCGGGTTTCTGGAAAACGTGCAGGCAAGTACTTGTAAAAGTCAGGGATACCCACTTCGCTATACTTTTGTTTCAAAGTTGAGTCGCACTGAATTTCAATTACTTCCATCTGCAAATGTGCTGCCACTTTTTCTACATCAGTAGTAAACAGGGCTGAAAACAAGGAGATCTTGTCTTCGAAAGAACGAACATCGTGGAACCTATTCCCGAATTCAGTATTGAAATGCTGAATTTTTTCAGCGTACTTTTTGTACAAAACAGGGTCCTTTGAACTTGATCTGTATTTAGAACAAGTTGGAAAGTGCGTCAAGTCTTCGTTTCTTAACTGTTTTTCCCAAAGCAATAACTTACGCTCTAATGTTTTGACTTGATCATTCATGTTGGTGATTAATTGATCTTTTCCTTGCAGTTTCAAATTTAAATCTGACAAGTGTTTCGTTATATCAACAAGAATGGAAAGATCTTGTAACCACGTTGGTTGCGAAAAAAGGCTGGTGTCTTGTTCTTTCATTTCCAAAAATTGGCATATTTCATCTTTCAAGTTCCAGAATTTTTCAAGAACCATAGAACACGATAGCCAGCGCAGTTCTGTGTAGTAGGGCACTTCAGAATATTCACTTTCTAAATCTGCTAAGAAAGCAGAAAATTGTCGCTGGTTTAAGCCACGGGATCTTATGAAGTTGATTGCTTTTTTCACAGACTTCATCACACTTTCCATGTTGATTACTTTTGTACACAAGACCTCTTGGTGAATGATGCAATGCACATGATGGAACATGTGTTTATCGCAGGTTTCACGAAATTCGTTTTACTGTTTTGTCACAAAACCATTGTTATTTCCCGTCATTGAAGGGGCACCATCCGTAGCTACACAGTATAACTTTGACAGAGGTAAATCATACTTCCACAAAAGTTCACGAACAGCAATAAATATATCCTCACCGGTAATAGTGTCATGCAACGGTACAATGTCCAATAGCTCCTCGAAAATGTTGAACTCGTCATCACAAGCACGATGAAACATAGCTAAGTGAGCTACACCACCGATGTCTGTACTCTCATCACAAGCGATGGAATAAGCAATGAAATTTGACACTTTTGTTTTAATTTGATCACTCAAATCACAGGCCAATTTGGTTACTCTTTGAGCAACCATGTTGCGGGATAGTGAAATGCCTTGAAAAGCTTGGTGCAGTGGTTAGCACATCGTGCTACGATGCCAGGGGTCCCAGGTTCGAATCCCGGCCTGGGCATGGATGTCTGCGAGTGTCCATTCATCAATTTCAACTCATCCCCATCTTCGCAAATTAGCAAAAAGTGGTACAAAAACGAAGTAAAATAAAGCAAATCAATCAATCAATCAACTACTTACAGAGGCTAATAATCATAATTGTACACATTTAGGTGTATATGCCATCAACAATCAAAGAACAATTTCACAGCCACTGAATACGTCCACGTACCAGACAGCCAGGCAGCAGACTCCGTAGCAAGGTTGGCAACTCATGATTGGTCAATTACTTAGTATCAAATTATCAGTGGCCCCTTTAATTTATAACACATCGTAATAAAGTAATTGCGATCTAACCGAACTAAAAAATGTATTGAACAATGGAAGTTTTATAGTGGAAAATGTAAACTTTACTTTTTAAATTTTCAGTCGAAATGCGCCTACTGTACTACAAAAATCTAGGGGGCTACAGGGAGGGCTGAGACCTAGTTTGGGTTGACTTCAGCACCCTAGCACCCCCTGTAGTGCCGTCCCTGATTACGAAGGCTTCATTTTTTCACGTGTTTTCTAAAAAAAAATACTCAATTTTCTTACGTTATTTCTTAATGAACCCCTCATCTATAAGCAATTGGTAAAATATCTGTGTATTCAATCTAATCTTTGTAATGATGTGCGACACATCTCACTATTTCGCTTGCTAAAAGTTGTCACTGTAACAAAAGCCCTCTCTCTCCGATAAGTTTTCAATGCGAAAGGATAGGAGCACATGGATTGAAGGTTTGTTTGGAAACATGCATCCGGGACACTGGCTCTGGTGACATCACCGCTTAACCAGTCCATTGGTTTTCGGACGAAGGCAGCTTGTTCCCCTTTCCGTTCAACCCTCGCCTCATTCTAGATTCCGGAGGGAAAACTGCGCAGGCAGAAGACTTAGCCTTGGCCTCTGAACAATTGGCAATCACTACATTCGTCAACCACCCCAATAATGCAACACGACCACCTTTTTTCACCTACCGACGGGTATATCCTGTCCAAGAGGAAAACGTGTGAAATTTCACATCGTTTTATATAATTACACAGATATTTTAGCAACTACTACATCTGAAGGCGCTACTACTTAAAAACAGGTAATAGCAAATGGGCCGCACAAAAATATATCGAGGGCCGCATGCGGCCCGCGGGCCGCGTGTTTGACATGCCTGACTTAGAGGATCTGTAACTCCAGGGAGCTGTTTTGTTACACAACACCAAGAAAGCAATTTTTTTTTGGCGGCCTTGGGATGTCTTTCTTTTTAAGTTTATTTCTTAAACAACTACAAAAAGAAAAATGTTAGAGGCTCCAGCGGCACCTGCAGAAATACCCTTCGATGAGTTCATCGACCTTCAATATTGCCCCTGCTGCGTCCAGGTCATCGACATTTGCTCCCAGTGTTCTCTGCACAACGCCCAAAGGGTGAGAGGGATCGTGATTGTGAATCATTGATCGCCATCGCAGCGATGATTATGCTGGCCGGAACAACCCGGCGTGAGTGATGCCTGGAACATGATTTTGCGTATCTCCGAACCGCACGCACGAAATTGCGTAATCCATGTTGGAAGCGATGGCCATCCACAAGGTTGTTGAGCTCCTTCTGGACTCCCAGGGAATACGACCACCATTGGATAGCTTCAACCAGTCATGGATGTTGCGAATACTTTGCAATGTTCTTTCTATTCGCCTATCTCCGTGGCTGAGTGGTTAGCACAGCGCGCTACGACACCAGGGGTCCCGGGTTCGAATCCCGACCTGGGCATCGGTGTTCTTTGTGAATGTCCTTTCATCAATTTCATCCTATCATCTTCATCCTCAACTTCGCGATTAGCCAAAAAAAGCAAAGTAAAATAACTGAAATCAAAATTAAAACCACGCAAAATGTAGATTTCCATGTGGAATATCTTTTTAGTATTTTCCTCATTTTAGGTTGATTATCTGCCACTTTTGTCTAATGTCGATTATGCTAATGAGGTATGATTAGATGAAGAGACGGACACTCAACTTTCAGAACAACGCAAATCCAGAATCTTAGGTGGCGAGATTCCGGTTAAAAATTGTTATTTTCTTTTGTGTGTGGGGGAGGATTAAGGGAGAATTCACACCGAAGAAACACGCAACACGCAACACGCAACACGCGACATGCGACACGAAACACGTGTCGCTTGGAAGCCAACACTCAGTAATCAATGCAACCTTTCGAACCGAAGAGACACGGCAAGATGCACGTGTCGCGTGTCGCTTACGTGCCTCTCGGACTGTGCCGTTTTCTCAACACCGTGCATCGTGTTGCTTCAGTTTGTTGTTCGCGCATGCGCAGAGAATGCTTCATTCCAACGAGCTGTATTTAGACTCTAGAAGAGAGCCCAACCGGCATTATGTTTCATCCTCTAATTTGTTGGTATAATAAAGTATCGATATGTACAATGTTTTAAGATTTAAACACAACGTTCATTTCGCTTATCAAGTTTTTTGATGCAGTTATCTATCGGCTGTAATTTGCCTTCAACATCGTGAAAAGAGGCCGTGTTTTGGCCATTTAGCTGACTGCTTTTATTTGAAAAAGTCAACTTATGGAGGCACTTTAGTCCAAACTATATTAGTCAACATGGTAAAGTACTCTAGTGCATTGTTTTTCAACCGCCGGACCGCGACCCGATACCGTGCCCTCGTATCAACTATACTGAGCACCGAAATGTTCTGCTGAAACTGGTTGACAACTATCATAATCCCAATATCATATTTGAGTTGTGAGTTTTCGTTTTTTAAGTCCATTTTATGCACAAATAGACAAATCAGAACTGGATCTGTCCGTTGCCTCCCCGGTTATCGAACCCGGGATCACTTAATTACAAGGAGACGACGTTACCACTTTGTCTTCCATATTTTTATATTTTTCAACAATCCTACACACGTAATCAAACTATTATTACTCTTATGATTATGCTAGAATTTATTTATCAATATTTAATTTCATAGGTACATGCTAATTCATACATAAAATCTTCAATACTGTAAAGATTTACGAGAAAAATTCTTCGGCTAAGGGCACTGACTTAAAAAAATACCGTGACATGGTTTCACGAAGGTTGAGAACCATTTCTCTAGTGTTTAGGTATTCGCTTTATTCAGGTTGAAAAGTCTAGCGTATACAGTTTGATGTAAGTGCATATTATTTCTCAGTTTTCTCGTGCACAACATGCCTCTCCCAAGTTTCAATAAGTTGCACAAATTTTACAATGCAATTTACATGTAACAATGTCTCTTGTTACGTTATTTTCGGGTGACTAATAAACTGATTAATGCAATTATATCGGTACCATCATGCAAACTGAGCAAAGAAACCAGTGTCGCTGGCCGCGTGCATCTTGTCTCTCAGGTGTGTAACACTCGTGTTGCATGTTGCATGTCGCGTGTCGCGTGTTTCTTCGGTGTGAATTCTCCCTTAGTGTTCAGCTTCACCACTATTTCGCTTTTCTTCTGAGCCTTGGTAGAGAGAAAGAGAGAGAAGGAAGTCGTCAGAATCAGCCACATGTTCCTCGTAACCTCATCTCTCTTATCGGAATCTTCCACTCCCAACTCGTGGAAATCGTTCTCAATATGTGTCACTCGCTATAAGAGACCTTGGTCTTGACACTAAAAATTTGGCAACACTGCGGCTACCTTCTTCCTTCCTGTCACAACCAAGATATGCAATCATTTTTTCCAAGTTATGCATTGAATACGAAGCCGAGAGTAGGAGTAGCAGCTCAGAGAGAGAGAGAGAGAGAGAGAGAGAGATATTTTTGCACGTGGACCTTGGGGCTACGTGACATCGACTTCCAAGCCAGAGCATTACGTAACCGCCAGCATAATAATAAGCAGGTTCGTTCACCTTCTCATGCTCAGGGCTTACTCACCTATGGGAGTTTTCTGCAAGTGACGTTTCGCCAAGGGACTCGGGAAGTAAAAGGGGCGTTACCCTCATTTTCTTTATTAGGAGAAAACGAAGCACAATAACAAGGATAGTTTTGGCAGAGGCTTGGATGAACTTGAATCATGCCTGAGAGATAAGCGTAGGTGGCGCCAGGAATGCGGACAGAGTGCGGTCAGTGGCAGACACTGTGGTGCTAGATTTGTGATTGGATTTTCGTTATTTAGCGTCGCTTTTCTGACACTTTTGGCTAATCGCGACGATGAGGATGAGTGCTTATATGATGAAATTGATGAAGGGACACGACACTCACAAAGAACATCATTGCGGCGCGAGTTAAATGGAGCTCTCGAATTGCTAGTTCCGTACCACATTACCTTTGTTCTAACCAGAACCGTGGCCAGAGATTCCACCGACAGAGTCGAGAATGGAATTTGGCGTCCCCTTCCTCAAAAACGCCCATTTCTCAAGGCCAATAGCCCTCCCCCCGACCATGTCACAATCTCCATAAAGTGCGTATTTAATGACACAGTGTCTACTACTCTCCTATTACTGAAAAAGCATTACTGAACACTTTACTTGATCTGACCCCTTAATATCTTCCTTTTTTCATCTAACGGATTAAATATTGTGCACATAAGTGACTTGGAACCACCTAAAGTAAACAAATTACTAACTGTATATATTCATATTCCCCTCTCCGCCCCGTCTCATCGCACATATTGCAGCATGGTGCCAAAGCGTAAACTTTCTTTTTACATATATTTTAGAAAAAATATATACATGCCGAATTTTATATTTGAAGGAAAAAATCCTCCTTCAAAATTTCGATAGTACGGTCCGCGCCATTACCTCCTCCCCCCCCTTGTAATTGAAATGACATTAATTAGGGAAAGGATTTTAAGGTGCAGCATCTTTCCAAAAAGATAGCTGTTTTCACACCGTAGGACATGAAATCAAATAAAATGAACACACTTTGCTCCAGCTTTTTGCACCTTTTCGTGAGATTAGAACATTTATTCACATTTTACCCCGTCTTTGATGCTCAGCACCCTTTTCCTTCCTTTTCTTTCATATCTTGTTAAAAAAAAGGAGAGAAAAATAAATGATTTCCACTCTTCTTGAGCAGCTACATAAAAACGTATAGTCTCATTCTGTAGAGCAGAACAAGAGCTATAAAATGGTATCATATAAATGATACCATGTTTACTATAAATTGGCCTCCCCGATAGCGCAGTGTTAGTGTCGTAGCCTTGTAATCAAGGGGTCCCGGGTTCGGTTCCCACTTTAAACTGTAGGTTTAGCCTTATTGTGCATAAAGTGGACTTAAACGCCAAATCAATCAATCAATCAATTTTCCATAAATTATATTATTTCCTACATTGTTGAATAAAGAATGTTAATGTGGCTGGTTTGGATCTGAAAAAAGGCATTTTATCAGCACCTTTTTTGCACCTTTTTTAAAACATTTTCAAAACCTTTTTTCCCTTTCCCGACCATAATTTTGCACCTTAAAATCCGTTTCCTAAAATTAACCATCAAACTGTAAAGACGGTAAATGTAATTTTTTACGGTAGCGGAAATTTACGGTATTAACACCGTCATTTCTCGAATTAGCCTTTTACAGTTGTGCATTGCATTGCAGCATTGGACCTGGTTTACCGCACTAAATCTTATTAATTGTATATATTTATTTTACACTCCATCTAGAATAAATTAGCTAAGTAAAACATGGGCAGAAGTCTGATAACTTCAAATTTTCGGCAGTTTCTATATTTTTCATAAAATCTCCCTCTTTACATAAAATTGGACTTAGATTTCCCTGTAGCAAGGGAAATTTCCCTTCATGTAGCAACACTGCCTCTGCCAAGCGTGGAACAGCTAGCTAGAAGGAACAAGCAGCGTTCTCCCGCCAACGCTGTTTCCAGCGGTGGAATCAACCCCGCATGCGGTGTGCTTATAAATAGCCACTCGCTTCGGCTCCCTCGCCCTCCCCGCGTACAATCAGGGAGAAAACCCGATTGCCATAAGGGTGCGATGGAGAACGATAGTGGCGTATACATGAACCAGTCTTTGTTCTTTAAATAATTTACTTACATTCTGGTTTTGAAGCTTGTTTTAGTATAGTTTGCATAAAATATATTGAGCAATTACCCATATATTGAAGCGTAATGCATAAAAATACATGAAAAAGGTTTGTTTACCAGCGGTAACATGTAGAATACGCCACTGCATTGCAAAATGCACATTTCGCAATATAACCACGCTACCAGTAGGGTTAAAATTTCAAAGAAAACACAGAGAAAGGAACATCTGGGAATTAGCTAGTTTCATAGCATGTTTACGTAACACGGGGAAGAAAATAATCCACGCCAACTCCTGCGTTTAACATATTCTGCTTTATTGCCTGTATACGGACATTTATTACAAAACGGGGGCGATCATTTGCATGTTGCTGTTACCACAGACTTGATAACTTATATCTTTCTTTCCCTCCTATTTTCCGTAGGGTATGTTTCATCGTGACGACAATTGGGGATTGATGATGATTAGAGCCCGGAAGTTTGGCAAAATGCCTCTTTTTATCAACTGCATATATTTATAATTTTTTTCCGGATATACGTTTTTTATGTTGTTTCGAATGTTTTAGAAGCCTTTTCATTTTGCCTATTTTGCCTATTTGGGACCCCACTGCCTATTTTTAATTATAATGCCTTTTTTTGCCTTTTCCAATGAAATTTGACCATTTTTTTTAAAAAAAATGTTGGCATTTATTTTTCTTCCGTTTATTATGTGAATAATTTTCGCCTTATTTAAGTAATATTGAACTCACGCATGTTTCAACATTGCTGAAGGAGAAAAGTGTGAGAAAAAAATATTTCATGCTGAGTTAGGATATTGCCTTTCGGTTAACATTTCCTTGTGCATGATTGACTGCTGAAGAGGAGAGGTTGATTTCGAACACAAAGAAGATATTTCTGAAATCTCCCTTTCGAACCCGAAAATTTCAGGATGTTGCGCCTGAGCTTAGTTTACCTCCGCAACCAGTCTTGACGAGATGGGGAACCTGGATATCAGCAGCTATATATTATGCTAACAACCTTGAAAAAATAAGTGAGGTGCTCGATGCTCTTATAGAAAATGAACCGGCTTCAATTCGTGAAGTGAAAACCTCCAGTGCTATTCAGAACTGAAGAATGAACTGTCGTTTATTTTTGCACATTATGGTGCATTGCCAGAGAGAATTACAAAGCTTAGAAAAATGAGGTGAGATTCTTGTAGCATCCATGAAAATCTTCGAGGAATCTACGTATGCAGCAGATGATGGAAGTGCCAGGAGAAAAGGGGTCAGCTGTTGCGAAAAAGTGCAAACGGGTAGCGAGTGTAAAGAAGGACTTGAAACAATTAAAAAAAAATTGTGATAATCTAAAATGTGTAAATGCTGTTACCGAAATGAGTCCAGCTACATTAGCTTGTTTTATGTATATGCTCTTCTCAATGTAGATTTTAACATGTTGCCAGAAATTATATATAAAAGTAAGCGACTTCCAAATGTGGCTTTTTTCGGCTTATTTTGCTTTTTTATTTTATTTTTAGTGCCTATTTTCCACAATATAAATGCCTTTTTGCCTGCCTATTTTAATGAAAATAAATGCCTGAAGTTCCGGGCTCTAATGATGATAAATGCAGGACACAAGCTAAAATATCAATACCATGCACACGCGTGTGAGATGCTTACTCGCTCTGTGTATTGTCGAACAGCAGGAACTGAAGTTGTCTATACTGTTAGAAGTTAACGTAAAATTTACAGTAGTATGTAGTTCAAATTTTTAAAGTCTCCCTGCTAATTTACAAAAACCGGGAGGCAACTTTTTTTTCTTGCGCAGCCGCCTTCATATTGCCAGAACTCTCTGTGTTGTGGATAGAATGAGAAATAAACATCCCAACTCTACGCCAGTTGGATTGTGTGGATTTTAATAGAAAATGTTCAATGGCAACTTCTACCACCGACATAGAGTTATGCAACACACATACCGTCGTGCAGGGAAGCGAGTATTACAGGATATAGGTGATTCATGTCCATGTGGGTCTCAGTACATCATTGACACATGTAAAGAAAAACATTTAAAATTTAAATGAGACTATATTGCATGATTATAGATAATGATTATAAATTGATTACGATTTGGTTTAATTCATTTCGCTTTTCTTCCACTTTTGGCTAATCGTGAAGATGATGAGTAATGGTATGATGAAGTTGATGAAGAGACACCTACAAAGGCCGCCCTTGGCCAGGCCGGTATTCGTACCTGGAGCAGCTGGTGTCTTAGCGGGCTGTGCTAACCACATTGCCATGTCATGTTCCCAGTCAACTATGTACAGTACATTCCAGCAAATATCCTGGGCAAGCGACCATAAAGGAGGTCTAGGGTTGGCCACAGCCCCCCAGGAAAGCGGCTCCACTCCTTGGATCCCGATTTATATACTTAAAAAAGTAACTGTCATAGCAATTTTCCCATAAACTAGTCTTTGTTAACTTTCGAACTTGTGAGAATTTTTATGTATCTCCTCACCTCCCATATGCTCATTATTTTTCTAGCGTCGTTACTAAAGTGAAGG
This sequence comes from Lepisma saccharinum, assembly GCF_977018435.1. Classification (NCBI taxonomy): domain Eukaryota; kingdom Metazoa; phylum Arthropoda; class Insecta; order Zygentoma; family Lepismatidae; genus Lepisma; species Lepisma saccharinum. Next base: position 30,735,430 of record NC_139245.1, on the reverse strand, counting down.
TGATAAGATAATCCGATAAGCTTTAAATATGTATAGCATTTAAAACTAGAACTTCATGGCTTAACATTGGTTTCTTTCGGGGCTGTAGATTACTTTTGGAGGTGATGTAACCAGCACCACGCTCCGGGTACCTTTACCTCCAGCAGGGGCGCCGACTTGTGAAAATTATTGGGGGGGCTCTGATCACTGAAATAAATTAATGAATGACTCACTCTCTCCCTTCTTAAGTTTTGGCCTCAGTGTTCGGAATCTCATAAAAGCCGATGAATTCCTCAAAAATATCAAATTTTTTATTTACAGTTCGAATGCAGAATATTAATTGTCCACGGATGGATATGTCACGACTTTTAATATCTGCTACCACGGAGCGCAAAACAGATCTCCTTAATATATCAATGATTTCGTTCTGAATGTCATGTGAGAGCCATTTGTAGCCCGAAAGTCCCATCCACTACCCTAGTTCATGCACATCGTCTTTTGAAACTCTTTTTAGTAAAAATTTTAACAATACTCATAATTACATTATACTTAGTATATAGTAATAAGTCATGTGTTTTGCTGTCTCTGGTCATAGCCTCCCCAAAGTTGATGGTTTAGCGGTCTCAGCCCCCCAAAGTTGATGGTCTACAACATTTCAAATGTGTATTTAAAGTTAAGTTCATGTGGCACAATTCAGAGTAAACTTTACAAGAGAAGCAAAATAATACATTAGATCCTCTCAAGCAAAATTATTGGGGGGGGCCCCAATAATAGACCCCCCCCAAGCCCCATGGAGTCGGCGCCTATGACTCCAGGTACCCATTTATTTGAGGCGGTGTGAATCTCGGAGACGCTTTATGTAGGGGCAAGGCTGGAAAGATTCGCACCGTAGATGACGCACCTATGAAGCGTTTTTTTTTTGAGTGACGCGGTCCTTACCCCTTTTTTTTCTGAATTTAATTTACTAAAATTAAATAATGAAAAGATACTTGCTTAGCATTTATTGTAAAATCGATGGTTATAGTTTCCTCTGAACTTATTTGAAGGCAAGGATTTGGGATCATTGGGCTTTGAAGGGCAGCGCCAAAGATTTATGCTTGCACATTACAATTTATGATAGTATGCATAAAATATTAATCAGGAACTTTACTTTTCGCCAATTGGATCTATCATATTTTTATTCAATGTGTATTGAATTATTAATCTATTTGACATTAATTTCTTTGTCAGAGCATTTTTTTTTTACAAACATGTGCCTATCTTAACTACATGTAAGCTGTACCGGTATGTGTTGTAATAACTCCAATGTTATTCGGTCTTTTTACCTATTTATGTAATAATAATAAATTTGTTAATTGATACATTTATATTAATTTAACTTAATATAATTATTTTACGTTAAAAATTATTATTATTATTATTATTATTATTATTATTATTACTGACACACTTGGTTCATCCCCCCCCCTTCCCGAAATTTATTTCTAGATACGTACCATGTGCAGTGGGTATGTTTATTTTCCCAAATCCGCTTACAACAACTTCAAAACTTCCTATTTTTGATAAAAAAATAAGTCCTGCACATGCTGCGAAAATCCAAGGTTAGATTTCGTGCTTACCGTCCACGTGGCGAAAGCATAACAAAGTAAGACGCCATGTTTGAAAAATGGAGCAGATGTCCGCTTCCAGAGGGGGTCAAAAAGAGGCGGGGCACTGGAGAACCCGCCTTCGGCTGTCCCCCTCTGGTTTGTGGGTTGCGTAGGGACAAGGGTTTTAGCGACCACCTGCGTATTATGATTCCTCACGCACTGACACGCAATGCACGCAGAGCTCATTGTTGCTGTAGAATTCAACACAGCTGCCTCTACGGGATTACGCAATCCTCTTTGACAACCATTTCTGATTATTCCCCGCTTCACAAATTACCTGTGAAGTCCATGTTAGATTGAATATCTTAAGCCTCAGGACAGGAAATTTGGCAAGACAATTTATTTATTTATTTTTAATAACAAAACGAGTAACTAAAGTTGGATAAAGCCTCGTTTGCCTTAAGAGATCCAAGATTCTGTTGAACTTGAAAAGTAAAATATCATGAAAATTACTGCCCTTTCTTGGTATTCAAATTAGCGGCCCCCGTGGCTGAGTACGACGTCAGGGATCCCGAGTTCGAACCCCGGCCTGGCCATAGGTGTTCCTTACGAGTGTCCCTTCATTAGTTTCACCATACCATCACTCATCCTCATCTTCGCGACAGGGTTCCTGGGTTCGAATCCTAGCCTGAGCATGGGTGTTCTTTGTGAGTGTCCCTTCATCAATTTCATAATATCATCCCTCATCTTCGCGATTAGCCAGAAGTGGCAGAAAGGCGAAGTAAAATAAACTCAATGATTGAATCATATTCAAATTTCGAAAAGAAATAGTTGTATTTTCTTCTCAATTTTCGGATGTACCCCTTTATTAATTTTATTTTTTACTTTCCATTGTCGTCGGACAAATAAGAAATCCGAAACCGTGAAAAATAATCATTCTGTAAATTTTAGTCATAAAAAAATGTTTCCTTTAAATTCTGCCTGCACGGTGAACCAGGCGCGGATCCGCGGGGAGGGGGATAGGGGAGAGCGCCCCTCCCAACTGCTAGGTTCTTGAATATAGGATTATGCCTCATATTTTTGAAGTCTCAAATGTTCTGTTTTATATCAACAACTTTAATGTCGAGAATATTTTTCTAAGTTTGAAACATTCAACTTTATCCTCAGGTTGGTCAATCGGAACTGGACTCAGGGTTTAAATTTGGATCCGAACAACGGGCGCAATGTGCCTCAAAAGGGGATCAAACCAGAGACCCCTTGAGAAAATTTCATTATCCCCCTGATTGCCTCTCCAAACAAGTTTAAGAAATAAATATTTACGCTCTAGAAAAATACTTATGTTCAATAAATCAGTATAGACCTAATCTATTTTTTTCTCCATGCACACTTTATTTTTACACAATAATAATCATTTATTCCAGCCATGGACACCTATTTTTGTGAAACACTAATCTCTAGAACATGAAAGTCAGCTTGGTTCCTTTTTACAGTATGATTTTTGTTTATGTAAAATTGTGTAATTGTATGTTAGAAAGGTTATTCGGGGAGATGAGATACCCGACTGAAATTCGCCCCTCCCAACTGTAACTTCTCGATCCGCCACAGCGGTGGACTACAAACTGACTCAACCACAAACACTGGCAAATGCTTCTTGTTATCATTTCGTCGTATAAGAACCAGAGCAACGCAACTCCAAAAATGCTGTTTTCGGTTGTTTTTTTTTTTTTTTTTTTTTTTTTTTGTAAAATAAACTCCTCTGAAGAGCTCCATTTGTTGTCAGACCCACACTCACAGAACTAAATGCATCATATCGATTGATGCACCAGAATGCATTTATTGATGCACTAAAGTGTGTTTTATGGCTTCTTCAAAAAATCAGATTCACATTTGATGCATTTGGGTGCATTTTTGTATGTCGTGAAAGAAACACTAAAGTGCATCATCATTTTATTCAAGTGAGGATTTCTTTCAGTCGAGATGCACTTCAATGCATCAGTTGATGCGTTTTGATGCACCTTGATGCATTTTGATGCACCAGAATGCATCTTCTTTTAAGATGCACTTAAACGTTTCGTCTGGGCTTCATAAACTCTGTAGCCCCGACCAAACCTTTAAGTGCATCATCCAAAAAGATGCAGGAAGGTGCATCAAAGAACATCAACTGATGCATTGAAGTGCATCTCCACTGAAATAAATCCTCACTTGAATCAAATGATGCACTTTGGTGTTTCTTTCACGACATACAAAAATGCATCCAAATGCATCAAATGTGAATCTGATTCTTTGAAGAAGCCATAAAGCACACTTTAGTGCATCAATCGATGCATTCTGGTGCATCAATCGATATGATGCATTTAGTTTTCTGTGTGCACACATCTCCACTTATATTCCTTAGCAGTAAAGTTAAGTCAGGTATCCCCAGTTTATTGACTCTTTTTTAAGAGTCAGGCATATTTCTACGAATGCATTATTTCCTCTCTCCTGTAAATTTTATAAATTGTTACGTCCCTCTGGTTCTTACATGACAATTTGGCGAAGCACGAATGTGAAAAGTGTGTTTCTTTGTCCTTTACTATAAGAATCAGGTTTACATTTGATGCATTCTTGCACATCGTTTGTAAAGGTAACGCCCAAACGAGTATTTTCTTGTATGTCGAGCTGCACTCTAATGCATCAAACGATACTTTTTTGTGATGCATCTTTTTGCATCTTTCTCGATGATCCACTTAAACATTTTGTCTGAGATACAGAATTTATGCATTTTTTTTTATTTCGACTAATGCATTTACTTTTCTGGGTATAGGCGCAACTCGGAGTTTTCTTCGAGCTCGGGAGGGGTGAGTGATGGCGTTCAAGTTGATCTATGAAATGTCACCCCCAAATTCCACATCAGGTTCAGATATTATATATTTTATCGTTTGCACTGAACCACTGCCAGTCATATATTTGAAGTAGTCGCTGCTGCACCCTACAAGGTATGTACAGTCACGGTCATGGGTTCCATTGAAATTTAATGGGATTGTTACAACCCACAAGTGTCCGTGACTGTACAGGTTGTGGAAAAAACAACTCTAACAACGTGTAGTTGCTGGTAGATATCATAAAACAAGTACATTTTCCTTATAAATGCCGGCCTCTGTGGCGGAGTGGTTAGCACAGTTCGCTACGACGCCTGAAGTCCCATGTTCGAACACCAGGTATGGGTGTTCTTTGTGATTGTCCCTTCTAATCATCACTCATCCTCATCTTCGCGATTAGCCAAAATGGCAGAAAAACAAATGAAAATAAACTAAATTAATCAATTTTCCTTATAAACATTATTTTTTTTTCAGTAAACGGTTTGCTGCCTATTACGAGACGAATTTGTTTAGTATTTACGCTAAGCTGTGCTATATATTTGGTATTATACCTAGGTTTAATTGTCAAGTAAATATAATGTTATAATATTGCACCCTGCGTGTTCGACACGAGGCAGCGAACACATTATGTTTACATTTGTTCTTTCGTCGATTTCATCATATGTCGCACGTGTGTCTTGTGATTACTGATATTGCATGACACTCGAAACACGATGGAGACATTTTAGAATGAATATTGTTTTGAATTTCAATCCGCTTGGTCAATTTATAAATGTGCCGTGAATTTTACTCATGCAAGACTCCCAAGTTGTTGTTTTCAAGTCGTCTCTCTTAATAACCCTGCCACGTGTCCCTGGAAGTTACGTCAGAGCGATCTTTTGTTGGGTTGGGTTGCATATACATATACGTACAGCGCGGTAATGTTCTTAAGGAAAGGTTACTTGTTGTTACTAGAGGCCTATCTCCCAGCACCCTGAATATAAACTTATATTATAATGGGAAATACATTTCCAATTTTTTCCAATACATTTCAAAATATACATTACGTAAAAATTAAATAAAGAAATAAAGAGTTTACAAATGTTCTAAACATTTTTTTTTATATTGTGAGAGGAGAATATAATAGCTTAGATGTATCGCACTGTTGTATTCTTGCACAGTGTTGAACACAACGGAAATATACAACGGTCCTAGTATTATACTTAAAGAACTTTTATCGCATTATTTGCTTTATTTATCAGATGACAATAATAAAATCAAATTAATCATTTTTTTTTTTGCTTCTGGGTTAGAAACCAGGCCGCCGACCCGCGCAACGACGTCAGGGGTCCCAGGTTGAAAGGGAAATAAATAGGAAAATAACATAATCATTATTTATTCTAAGCATTTTGAATGCATACACGTTTATATCAATATAATTTACACAACAATTAATTAATTTTGTTATTAAATAATATTACATGTGCAACGATATAATAAATGAAGAGGGGGGAACCCCCGAAGCAGCCCGCCTCTACTCGCCCACATTCGAGGATATGCGCTTATGTCCTGGTGCCTTTAAATAAACCAGGACGTCAATTGCTCTGCATTTATCTGTTCCCCCGCTTTGTTTTCCTTCCTTTATTGTTTTTTATTTATAACATACAATTACATACATGTACATCAAACAAAGAAAAAATATATAATAAGAATAGATAATTCAGTTACATAGCTATATTATTTAGTTATCTCTCTTTTTCTCTCCAAGATTGTCCAGACCATTCTAGTGTCCAGAACAAGTCGTATTTATTGTTTTATGACATTTGTAAATTTATATTATATATTTTTAATATTAAAGGGAATCCCGGCCTGGGCATTAGTGTTATTTGTGAGTGTCCCTTCATCAATTTCATCATATTATCACTAATCTATCATTTTCACGATCAGCCAAAAATGACAGAAAGCGAAGTAAAATAAACGAAATCAGTCAAAGAAACAGGGGCAATTGAATATGCCTCGGAAAACCGGGACATCCCAGCAAAGCCATCTGGTTACCCTAGTCATCAGTGACCCGAACATCTCTTCCTGTAATATAGGCGCCACTCTAGAGCATTTGACCATGCAAATAGTATAGAAAATAGCCTGGAGAGTGGCAAAATGTCTATGGGGTCAAATATGATAGCAGTTAGGGCTAACTAAGTAGAAAATCGACTTGTGAAAAAAATTACATTTCATAAAACCAATTTACGTTTCTTGTCAAAAAACTATTTCTCGCATCCAGTACTTCTGTCAACGATTCTCAGCCACGAATAGAATTAGTCACATTCCTGGCTTTTATTCCCCTTGTGTGTATTTTGGAGACCCTAAACGTGCATTTTAGCTGGGTTGGATTGATTGATTTAGGCCTATTTGGTTTATTTTTACTTCGCTTTTCTGCCACTGTTGGCTAATCGAGAAGTTGAGGATGAGTGATGATATGATGAAATCAATGAAGGGATACTGACAAGAAACACCCATGTCCAGGTCGCAATTCTAACCCGAAACTCCCGGCGTCGTAGCCTGCTGTGCTAACCACTTCGCCACGGAGGTCGGTATATTTTAGGTGGGGTTGAGGAACCGAAAAAAAGCTGTCGCTCATTTCAATACACGTGAAAATTCCGAGCTGAATAAAGCTTAATGATTTATCGATCCCTCCTAACTGATGTTTCCCATCTCCAGTTAATTGCTATGAGGGAACCTTTAACGAGGGCCATGACATTTCCTTACTTTCTTTGTCTATTTTCTATCATTCTACTCGACACATGTCGGTTAACCCAGGTTAAGCTACGCTAGTAATTAAATCAACCACCGAATTAATTCTTTAGTAATCCATACATGGGCGTATCCAGTGAGGGCATTTGCCCCACTCCCCGTGGGAAATTAGTTGCTAAACATTTTAGCTTTTGAATACCAATTCTTGCTCAAACGTTAAACCTCCGTGGCGGAGTGGTTAGCACAGCGCGCTACAACGCCAGGGGTTCCGGGTTCGAGTCCCGGGTAAGGCATGGGTATTTGTGTTTGCAGTAGCGTACGCAGGATTTCATCAAGGGGGGTGTTATTTCTAAAACTTTTTTCCAAATTCACATTACCATTGTTTTATTATACTTTAATTAAATAATAATAATCACAATTAATTAATAATACTTATAATTAATTAATTAGCTAAATTAATACTAATACTACTAATAATACCTCTACTACTACTATTAAGTAGTAGAGATCTCCATAAATATTGTATTTATGAAAACATTAGAACGAAATTACTTTCTATCATTCGATTTTTATCAAATCCTGGAAGCATTTTTTTTTCTTTGTTACGAAATAATTGTCTGGTCAACGAGGTGAGACATTTCAAGGGTGAAGAAGATCCATAAATACAACAAAATATATTAAAATAAATTGAAATAATCAAAGTATGGAACTCATCCAAGGAGCTGCGGTGATCTTGACGGTAGAGCGTCTGACAAGTGACAATCACGCGGGAGATCTGGATTCGATTCCCGAAATTGGTTGGAATTTTTCCGACTTTTTCCCCGCATAAATGTCCCCGATAATTCACATCTGGATTATCTCGCTGTTCTTACCAACAAAACATTTTACAATAGTTGATCTTATTGTCGTTTGAATAATTGTCTAGTCAACAAGGTGAGACATTTTAAAGAGAGACATTCAAACGTGCTGCGGTAAACAATATAATGGGAAGGCGAATTCGTGACTGTATTCTTGTCCGCCTAGCCTTCGTCTATACGTTAGCCTCTTACAACGTACCAATAACTTTATTTAGTTAATTCTCATTGTTCACACACAAAGAAAATACATGTTCGTTGAACACTGGCGTACGTAGAGGGATGTTCGATGGTGTTCCAGCCTCTAACGAAATTTTGAGAAAATCAGAATTTTCAAATAAAAATCCGTATAGAACTTTAAAAAATCAAAATGTGTAAATGTGAAACCTCTTTTAAAGTGAATCCCGATTACCATTTTTGTCTTTGAATACAATTTTAATAGACTGAAAGCTCCAAAAATACGAAATATTTTATTATGCATCCTGCCCTCCAAAACGAAGCCATGTGCTATCCACATTTACTATTCCAGCCTCTCCCGAAAAAAAAATCCTGCGTATGCCAGTGTATTGAACATTGTTGCAACTGAGATACAAAACAACTTTTTTTCATTTAAATCGTAGTTACCCTAACCTAACCTCATATAAACTCGTGTTTATTTTCAAGGCATTACTCTGAAAGATGCTTGTGTTTGGAATGCTGTGCTTTTCTCCATGCTGCACGGAAATAATAATTCAAATTATTATTATTATTATTAGTAGTAGTAGTAGTAGTAGAAGTAGTAATAGTAATATTATTGTCCCAGATCTTTGACTGTGAAAAATTGGCCATTTAATTTTTTTTCTACAGCATATTTCATAATATTTCACAAGCTCAAGGGGGGGGTTTAAACCCCGTAACCCCCCCCTTGCGTACGCCACTGTGTGTTTGTCTGTCATGAGAAAAGTCGAGAAAATAGTCCAATTGATATGAGTCAAAGGTGTGTGAATGATGGGGAATACTTCCGCATAGGGGTATTTCTTTAAAATATACCAAAAAAGCGGTAGCGTTGTCGCCTTGTACAAGGGGTCCCGGATTCGATACCCGGTGGAGGCACATAGTGGTTCGGATCCCACTTTAAACTGTAGGTCTAGTCCCGATTAGCCTTGCTGTGCACAAAGTGGACTTAAGACACCAAATCAACCAACCAACCATTAAAATTATAGCTGTGCTTCTCGATGGAAATAAAAAATAGATATTTTAAAAATTGTAAATATTAAGGAATATCTCTCGTAGGGTTGTTTGCACCCTAACGCTGATCCCGGAGGTTTATCAAGAATTTCCATCTAGAGGGTTTATGTTGGTATTTAGGTTGGTAATAAGGGTGAATTTAGAACCAAAATGACCATAAATTTGGTCTTCGTGAAAAGAAAAATTCTGGGTGTTGAGGAAATTTTGGGCGGGGTGTTAGAAGAATGTTCGGTTTGATTGATATTTTTATTATGGGTATTTCAGCACATGTAAGCTATTTTTGCCAGTTACACAATTCGGGATTAAACCCCTTAACTAAAACAAAATTGAGGATATGCTCCTAATAAGAAAAGAAAATAGGTATGTTAAGAAAACAACTTCTCGATTTTTAACGCTATTCATACATTCATTACTTAAAATGAACTAAAATTATATTGTCTTTGAGTACTAAAATCTCCTTACCTACTAAAAGCTGAGGCTGTAAATGGCATTCAGTACACACAAGTACAAAGGACAACACGACTCCACAGAGTGCTGTGGGTGCAGACGCCAGAGCCTCGTTGGTCTGCAAAAGCAGTTACTGGGGTATACTATGTGGAAGTGAGGTTGACTTTTGCCTTACCAGAAGGTCACTTCTTAGCAGGGTCCCCAAGGCCAATGGCGAATCCCCTACAAAGTATGTAATCAGAGCACGACAGCGTGTCAACGAAAGTAACTCTTTTCTTAGCCTTTTGTTCCAAATGATGGACCTGCTTCAAATTAAGCAGTATACCAACACTATACATTATATTTTAAGAAGTGATGTTATTAATGAATATTGAGAATATCGCTAATGTCTTGTAATACAGCTATAGTACAAAACTTCACATTCACATCACCAAACACGCATTCTTTCGCTCGCTAGAAAATTTTTACATCCATTTCTTTACAGGTTTTCAAGAATATTAATTTAATGGAGGTGTCAATACTTTCTTAGGATCCCGAGATATTTACTCTTTTCCAGCTTCTCTTTTGGCACGTTCGGGGTCGCTAAATAAAGTCTCCAAAATTTAATGTTGGAACTCACTCTTTACTACAGAAATTCCTTGACAATCTAAGATGTAACACTTTATCAAGAGCTTCATATCTCTCCCTTTAAATATAATACTCAAATTTGCCAATTTTAGACTTACTGTTGATATTACCTCCACAAAAAATTAATTCTCAGTCTCCACACCAGAATTTCCGCAACAGTTTAAGACAATAGTAATACACAAGAATTCGATACCCCCCTCAATTTAATGCTCAATCCCCCGCCATAATCTAAGACCTCGAGTTGGATACTGCCCCCCCCAAACGTTTAATTCAGAATTCCCCCCAGAACCCACGTGCCAATTAAGGCCTAATATGTAAGAGTTGGATATTTATCCCCCCCTTCGAAAATACCCTTAATCACTTTCTTTTCTTCATCTAATGGATTAAAATGGTGCATTTAATGTGTAAAAGTTTTACATATAATTTGGAAAATATATAAAAATGTTGAATTTTACATTATTTGAAGGGAAGAAACCCACCCCAAAAATCTCTATGGCGCAGGTTGCGCCATAATCCCCACCCTGTTGGCACCCCTGACCTTTATATCCCCGAAGAAGAATGTTGGGGTTGTGTATATAAATCATCGGCTGATCGAACTTTAAACTGTAGATCCAGTCCCGATTAGCCTATCTGAGTTAAAACTACCTCTTTGTCATCAATTTACATCGTGTGAAAAGGTACAAAATTCTGGTTAGCACTCAGAAATATAGGTTAGTACTGCTGACCTTGAATGGTTAAGTAAACGAACGCCCTGTGAAGATCAACTGACCTTTCTGTGAATAAACACTTTTTACTTGTTCATTATTTTCTCTTTTCCCTTCCCTTTATCATGCACTTCCGTCCAGTGAAGCAAGCGCGCCACGTGTCGTAGTTTTCCAGCTCAAGGTCAAGTCTGCCCTACGAGAAGGGAAGACCCGGCGGCGCTTGTGGTATTGTTTAGTTCCACACACATACACGTGGAGAGGTCGTAGACGGCACCAAGATCTACATAGATGGCACCACCGTCGGCAATCTCGGCACGTCCGATCAAATCACAAAGGGGAGCATTTACAATTTTCATTACCTAAACAAACCTTGAAACCGAACAGGCGATATCGATTGACTGTCTGAGAGTGGTCAGTGGGGACATATTAATAATGGTTGTCCGACTTCAGGGCCGCAAATAAGGTGGGGGGGGGGATAAAATGGGTCAATTTTACTTGAAAGGGTACTGTTGGCTACAGGTTTTTTTTGTTGTGGAATGGTCCACAGAATCATATGCATAGGCGGACTCTATAACATACACGAGGAATGATCGAAAAAGGAATACAAAGGCTGTAAATTCCAATAGGTGTTTATTAGGTGACGGTTCCTGACTAACCAGATGGTTAGCGCTCCCGTCTTTGGTGTGGGTGGTCCCGGGTTCGATTCTCGGAGGGGGACCCCTGAATTCTGGCGATTAGGCGGAATACAGCGGCGATGGGACTCGATGCGCTGACCACCCGTCACCCAATGAAGAAGCTGCTGGGCAGGACCTTGCACTTAGAGGGCTGTTGCGCCATAAAGCTTAGTCTTCATTTATGAGGTGAATACAAAATGAGTTTCTGTTTTATGTCCAATTTGTTGAACAATCCGTGAATCAGAAGATGGTGATTAACAGTATGGAAAGCTTTAGCCAGATCAAAGTATAGAATTTGAATTTTTGATTTTAAGTCCATTTTGTGCAGCTACGCCAATTGGGGGTGGAACTACAGTTTACAGTGGGATCCAAACCACTATGTGCCTCCACCGGTTATCGAACCCGGGACTCCTTGATAACAACGTTACCACTGTGCCATCGGGGAGACCTGAATACAAAGTAACTCACGCAAAAATATACTTCATGCACTATTTCTCAACATAGTCTTCTCTGAGTTTCAGGCACGTATGTTTGTCTCATAGATATTGGGGGGGTCCTGTTGTCGACGCTTACTTCGAGCTACATCCGAGTGAAACGAGAATCCTCTGATGTTCCAAAGAGATGGAGTGAGCTATGATATCTCAAGTGCCAAGATAGCGCGTGAACAACTTTGAAGAACTCTTATAACACAGGTTAGTACCCGTTATGCAATATGAATACATGTCTACATGCTAAAGATATGTGCGTAAATAAGAGAAACGTTACGGGACGAAAATGTCGGCATCTCCGCCATGTCACGCGCTATCTCGTCCCAGAGTCAAAACGAGTGCACTGTGGAATGAAACTTATTGCAATCATCCGAAGTTAGAGCTTTGCTTCGACAGCAGAATCGCAATTTTCATGAGACATGCATCATGAACCTCGTGAAGTGCCGAATCCAGTTTCGCCGAATGGCTCAGAGGGGCATTATATCAGATTTCGCACCTAAGTAAAATTTTCAACGAAGGGAGGGAATTTTCCCTCCTCTGGGAAATTCCATGTGTAAACAAACAGAAAACTTATCAAAAAGTTTATATGGTGAAAGGCACCTAGAGAAAGGGCATAGCTATCTAGAGTTCTTGCGAATCTGGAGAAATCATTATAGAATGAATTGGATGAAACTTACAGAGATTGTAGGACAAGGATGCTGCCGATCAGCTACAATTTTCAACATCCACTTAGAAGAATTGGTAAAGACGTTTCTTCTAAAAAAAGGGGGGTAATAATTGCAAGAAGATGAATAAAATGTGTAAGATTTGGGGGAAACATGGTTTTAAGAACACGAGAGAACGGTGAATATTGAATGCCCTGTGAACATCCTGGATGATAATAAATGTAAACAAGGAAGAGGGTATGGTTATTGGGAAGAAATCAAGGAATGGAAAGGCCAAATTAAAGAAAAAGTTGACCCGGGATCAGGGTGGATAAAATTCATGATTTTTATTAAAATAATATTTTTGATAATTTTTTTGATTGAAATCGATTTTTTACTTTTTTTTAAAAAATAACGCTTAAAATTGCTTATATGGTTTTTGGCACCATACATGTCTTTATAGAAAGGCTTTTCTGGTAAACGACACTGTAACAGTTTGATTAAATCAAATAAATAATTATATGTAAATATACATTTTTCTGTTTCTGATACTGTACATACGAATCTACTATGTAAATGTTTGTTGAGGTTGTTATTGATACTATAATAATTTCAGTAACTTTTTTCCAGTGAAAATAGAACATTCTGGATGTACTATATAATTGTAACAAACTATTTTTTATAGTCATTGTAGCTGAATTTTTGCAATTTTATAATGATAGTTTGCATAATATCAGCTGCCATGTTTATTTACAGTTTAATGTTAATAACTAGGGCTAGGATTTTGATGACCTTAAAATTGCCAAAAAATGACCTTTAAAAAATGCATTTATGACGTAATACATGCAAGAAAATGCCCTATAAACTTAGAAAAATGACCTAAAAATTCTGAAAGATTTGTAGAACAAATTTATAAACTACCAAGAGAAATTCAAATTACAAATTAACGTTACAGTATCTATCACATGTTCATTGCGTATGGTAGTACAAGTAAGAAAGTTCACTTTTTGTCATCTTTTACACTTTAAGTACTGAGTTGCAGTAGACAACGAAAATCATATACAAATTTTCAAAAGTGAATGATTGTCGGTTGTCGGACAAGAAAATTGAATTGTTACACAACAGCTTGAATCGACTTCAGAACTGCGCTGAAGACAATGAGACGAGAGTCGGGAACCTCTCTCCTTCAAAGGGTTACATTTGCACGTAAAATGCCCCTTCTTTCACCAAAATGTAGAAAAATGCATAAGATGACTTCTAAAAGGCCGAAAAATGACTTTAACGGTTTAAAAAGTTTACAAAATGATCTTTACTTCAAAAAGGGTCAAAGAATGGGAAAAAAATGCCCTGACAAAGGCATCCCAATTTATTCACTTACGTGTAAAACACGTTCCTATCTACTTGTGCAACGTTTCTGCCTTACCAAAAAAAAAAAAAAATGATGCATTTGCATCAAAATCCTAGCCCTATTAATAACACTATTTACGATTCAACATGATTAGTATTTTGTATATTATTCTACACCAAATGTTTGCTAATTTTGACTGTAAAGAGTATTGAAATTTAAATGAAGAGATATTTTATTGTGTTTACAGTTTACATATTACATTTCATTTTGTGTGAGCTTCACCCCATTAGTACATATATTTTGTTTTCATTATTTTCCTTTCTTCGAACCTAATAAACACCATTAAATGATTACAAGATTAATGTACTTTCACGAAAAGTGATTCTGATATCTACAAAATCTTTAAATACATTATTCTAAAAAATATTTTTTTAAGTTATTTAAATCAGTGATTTTTTTATTTTTTTAAATCACCCGATTTAAATTAATCCACCTAACCCGGGATTTATCATAAGCATTGATTGACATGAGCTCCAGTCAGGAAGTGAAAATGGGAATAGAAGTGGCAAAGGAAGCCTTGAATAAAAGAAGTGTGTTTGTGTACCTTTTGGACAAGAAGTAAGGAAATGTTTGTGTGGAGTGTAGCGTGGTTTGGTGCAGAAACCTGGACGTTAAGAAGAAGTGAGGAAGATAAGTAGAAGCTTTAGAAATGTTGCTATGGCAAGTAATGGAGCGTCAGAAATAGACAAAGTTAGAAAAAAAACTGTGCTGAAAGAAGAGCAATACTCGAAGAGATCAAGAAAAGGAAAATACATTGGTTGGGACACTGGCTTAAGAAGGAACTGCCTGCTGAAAATCGCACTGGAAAAAATACTACTTAAGATTAACTTTCATCAGCCAATGAAAATGTACAGTGAGTTGAAATTATTTTTCACTTCAGTCCCTGAATTCCGCAGCAGAGGGAAAATTTTCTCGCTTCAAAATATTCGTCGAAAGAGGATTCGGCAAAACGGGAATTCCCTTTTTTGCTTAGGCCTACGTGAAATACAGAGTGTCCACAAAGTCCTGCCCCTTGAACTTTGAATAGCTGTAAGTTGGTAACAAAATGTCGGAGATGAATACGACTTAACACAAGAGAGCATGGTCCTTTGGCATGTTTTTGCGGTTGAAAGAAATACACCACGTACCTGAAGAAACGCAGGATGGGGAGGGGTATCGTGCAGCGTGGAGAAAAAAAATGAACAAAAGCATATTTTTGCCCCAAAAACTTCTCTCAATTCCTGGTTTACGACAACTTTCTCTGAACTTTTAGTCTCTACGTACACAGAAATGTCGAAGGAGGCTAATTGTTTTTGGTTGCAATGTGTAGGGTGACAGAGAAATTAAATGTTATGATGTCAGCAGGAAATCCTACTTTTTGCACATTTTCACGGCAGTTTGCAACACTGCGAGTATCAAATTGCACGGCACGATGCATACTGGGAAGAAAAAGTACTGATATTTACGAATACATATTTATTTTGGGACGAAAGGGGATTCGGCGAAACGGGAGTAACTCTATAAATGAAACCCCATATTTTTTATTCACGGATAGCGTTAGACGTGAAAAGGCTTTTTCTCGCAGCTCATATACACGTGTAAACAACTGAAAGAAAAGAAGTGTAACAGAAAGGTGGAGACAGCTTTATAACTTGCATAGAATTCGAGAAATTCATCGATAAGTAGTGAATGGCGTCGTTACGAGTCAAGGCAGTTTTCGTTCTCTCAAGAATCATAGGTTGTAGGATCAAATCCTACTCATTCCTTCTACTTTTAAGGTAAAGATACGTTCTATCCAACGAGAGTTACCTGGCATTAAATAAAATTAACGAAAAATGTAAAAAAATAGAGAGCAAAAAGACTGAAACACACAAGCACATCATAATTGTGTGTAATATGTATTACTGATGAGGCGTTAATTTTAACACTCTTCTTCCAGGCACGTATCTAGAAATATGTTCGGGGGGGTGGGTCCAAACCACGTGTCTCAGGAATTAAAATAATTATATTAAATCAAATTAATACTAATTACAATACATAAATTAATATTATATTATTAATAAACGATTAGGTAAAAAAAAATGTATAAGAAGAGAGATATAACAGCACATATTCATTACGTAGCTTACCTGTAGTTAAGATCGGAATAATTTACATAAAAGCAAGTGCCCTGGCAATGAAATTAATGTCAAATAGATGAAAAAATTAAGTATTTTTCGAATAACAAAAATGATGTTACATGTAGTTGGAGAAAAGTAAGTTTCTGATTAAAATTTTATGCATATTATTTTGAGTAGTAGTGTACATAAATCTTCTTTGTAATGTGATTCAAAGCCGTATGATCCCAATATAATCCTTGTCTTCCAATAACTTCAGAGGAAATTATACAACAAATGCAAAACGAGTATATTTTCATTATTTAATTTTCGTACCTCATAAGTCTTGGGGGGGGGGGGTCCGGACCCCCGAAATACGTCCTTCGTGTCCTTTAAAGCCGTATGATCCCAATATAATCCTTGTCTTACAATAAGTTCAGAGCAAATTATATAAAAACGGTAAAAGAATAAATTTTTCATTATTTAATTTTTGTACTTCATAAATCTTTCGGGGGAAGTCCGGACCCCCTGGACCCCCTTAAATTTGTCCTTGTCTTCTTCATCATATCATTATTGAGATAAGTGGGGAGTACCAGGATAAACGTACCAAAATAATAATGATAATATTATTATAACATTATTATTATTGATTTGCTTTATTTTTCTTCGCTTCTTGTGCCACTTTTGGTTAAGTTGCGAAGATGGGGATGAGTGATGTTTTTCAATGTAGAATTCGTAGAATTCATTAAAAAAAATTTGTTTCTTACCAGGTAAATGGGAAATATTGGTGTCCTTGACATACTTATAATTAATATCTTTATATAACATTAGTGTCTCCCCGATGGAGCAGTGGTAGCGTCCTCGCCTTGTAATCAAGGGGTCCCATGTTCGATACGCGGTGCAGGCACATAGTGGTTCGGATTCCACTTTAAACTGTAGGTTTAGTCCCAATTAGCCTTACTGTGCATAAAGTGGACTTAAATCAACCAATCTTTATATAACATTACATTTTGTTATTATGTCCTCTCTAGCACCATTGTTTTTACAAAGCATCAAGTAGGACTCCGTGGTGGAGTGCTTAGAACAGGACGCTACGAAGTCAGGGATCCCGGGTTCGAATCCCGGTTTGGGCATGGGTGTTCTTTGTGAGTGTCGCTTCACCAATCTCATCTTAACATCACTTATCCTCTTTTTCGGAATTATAACCAAAAGTTGCAGAGAAGCTAAGTAAATTTAACGAAATCAAAGTCAACAAACTTCGAGTTTAAGATTTCAAAATTCAATTGAAATATTTAAAGGCCAAGTTGTATCACGCGAGCACGTAAATAGGTCGACTTTCGATCTCGGGACCGAAGTTTCCGAGTTCGAATCCCGGCCTGAGCATGGATGTTCTTTATGGGCGTCACTTCATCATATCGTCACTCATCCTCATCTTCGCGATTAGCCAAAAGTGACAGAAAAGCGAAGTAAAATCAACCAAATCAATCAATCAATTAACCTCATCGTTGAGATCAGCCAGAGCAGTAACAATACAAATAACATCTTTCTCTCTCTCTTGTTCCGTAATTTCTTCTATCTCTCTCTACCTTGCTTCATTATTTATCTTTTTCTTTGTCTCCATTTTTTATTTCCCTTTCATTTTCTTTCGTCTGTTCCTCGTTTTTTTTATTTCCCGTCTTTTCTTTTTCTCTATCGTTGGTTCAGGCTTTCCTCTCAACCTTTCTCTCTTAAAATGATACATAAATTAAATATCACGTCAATAAATCCAATGATATAGCTGTAACGGCGTTGCCTTGTAAACAAGGGGTCCCGGGTTGGAAATCTAGTGGAAACACACTATGGTTCAAATCGAATCCTACTTTAAACTGTAGGTTCAGTCCCGGTTAGCCTATCTGTACATAGGGAACTTAAACTTGCAACTGTACATTATGCTGAGTTTCTTTACTGCATACGCGAACGATGAGAAAACCTTTTCACACCTTAAAAGTTGAATTTCATGTTCTTAGCGCTCATGTTATGTAAGTTACGTTGCAAGAATTAAAACATACACTTGACATAATCCGTTACAAATTCAGTTTACTATTCGTAACTCAATACTTGAAATCAGTCACAACAACTCTAAAACATTGTCATTGATACGGCGTTCTTGAACTCTGTGTAATAGAGAAGACATAAATATTTGCTATCTGACGCCCTTCGCACAATTTTCTCTTGGGTGCTCCCTTCCCCATTTCAAAACCGGCGCCTATGAGTCTTGCTAAACGTGCTTTGTTTAGAGGTACTCGTCCGCGGGATAATAATGTAAAATTCCACGAGAATTTCTATGATTCTGCGCACAATTGTCTCATTTTCCCCCTCCACTCCTTCGTTCATTCTTGCAAAGAACTTTGCAAGAAGCCTTCAGGCGCATTCGAGCAGTGATGGATTCAGGGGATGGGCCAGGCGGAAAAATCCCCCCCGGAAATTAAAAAGTCCCTACGGAAAATTTCAGCGACCTAGCAGAGCATTCAGACATAGGCGTAACTTGGCGGGGACAAGAGGGAGGGCACTTGCACCCCCCAAAAAATCCACGTTTATTAAAATTTACAAGTTAGTGGACCTGAGGATCAAAGTAATAAAAAGTAGCTAATATTTGTGATTTCGCAAATGTCAGTGTTTTTTTTAGCAAATAATCCTAGGTGCTGTTTTTATTGGATGGGAAACTTTTCAAATATCTTCCCCCAAACTTAAGCCCCAGGTCTGCCTCTGGCCCCAAGTCTGATTCTGCTCCCTCAAAATTAGGCCCCAAATCATCGTGGTGAAAATGCTACGTTTCCAGTGCCTAGTGCACCTACACTACATGACTCCACTGCACGTGCCTTAGAAAGACTCGGACTCCCTTCCCCCTTCCCTCCTTTGATGACGTAAACCAGTTGAATCTCCTTTCTGTTCCGCTTCTGTTTTCCCCCCACCCCAAAGCTACACGTGCCGTTTTTACTTTCAGGCCAAGGTCGCGCTTACAATGTAATAAACGAATCCAAGGGCACCCACTGATGTAGGCATAGGAAGTCACAGGGACTTGTTTATATTGCATACTGTTGCCCTGAGTCATGTTTTTCGAATCGTGGATCGTTGTTGGAAGGGGTCGGGGACTCAGCTCAACACGGCCACCTTATTTTCTTGCGCAAACAAAGACGTTTTGCGTAATCGATGCTTTTGGCTCTTCGAGAATAAATGGGGTCTTGTTATCCTTATGTGATTTCCATAGTCTGCACCTGAAGACTAAATAGAAGCACCGATCTTGGGGACATATAGCGGCAAAGATCTTTACGAAGTTTCTGTTCGGCTGAACCCTACAGGATGGTCAGGGAGGTATTTCAAAGGGGGTGAGGAGGAATTCCCTCCCCTGGTTTCTTTTCTGTATAACCCATGGTCCTTATCCCTTGCCTCTTGGAGGGAAACTGTGTGTCTGTCTAATAACCAGATTGGGTGCAAGGGGTGACCCTTCCAGGAGACACCCAAATATCAACCTCTCTTACAAGTAAACTCCCTGGACCAGTGTTGCCACATGAAGGGAAATTTCCCTTTTTGAAGGGAAATTTGGAACTAATTTTAAGTGAAAAAGGAAATGCGATGAAAAATAGCTGATTTTCAGGGACATTTTAAGACAGACTCAATATTAATTATATTGAACATTATAAGAGATTCCAGTTTTGAAAATGAGATATTTTTTTTAAAAAAAAATTATCGTATACTTTGTTCTGAGAGGAAGGGTGGAATTTGGGTTGGTCCACATCTGGCTACCGTTTGGGGCTGGAGATTATTGACCATTCACCCTTATGTCCCGGCTTTGGGAGTGGGTGGCTAATTGCAAAGATGGGGATGAGTGATGATATGATGAAATTTATGAATGGACACTCACAAACAGCCATCCCAGGCGGGAATTCGAACCCGGGACCACTGGCGTCGTAGCATTTCAAAGTTAAATTGTTTAACATTTTATACATACATGGATCAACGATAATATTTAATATTATTATTATTATTAATTTTTTAGATGAAGGGGAAAAGTGGACGAAAAAGGAAGATTTTACCCCTTGCAAAGGGAAATTGTGCTTACATATTGTGGCAAACTGCCCTAGACTGCATTTTGCAGAGTAGCGAGGTTCTGGCGTCTAGACTCACAGCCAGTATAATCCTCTGTGAGGCCATATGTGTGTATTAATTTGTGCTTTCTTTGTCACTTCCTGAAAGTTTGTATGTACATTTTCCAACATTTTTATAAAGTGGAGCATCCTCTTCCCAATACGGTCAACTTGCCACTCTGCTAATTTCATCTTCGCCCAATTTTTTATACATGCCAGTAGCTCGACTTAGGTTATACATTTCTTGAGATATTTTTTTAAAAAAATACTCAAAGCTTAGGTTGACATAATGGAGACCACTGGTGAGATGTGTGACCATCGCTATTTTTATTAACTTTTTCTTTAGTGGACAGTCTGTGCAACATCTACCCAGGTATTAGAAGAACCAGTTGTTAGGTAGCGCAATCGTAGCAAATTTAATGAAAGGACATGAAAGAAGAATTTGAATTTCAGACTGAAGAAGAAGTAGCGAGAATGAAATTACACACCTGAAATTGTCATCTCACATCGTGACTTTATTTAACTTGAGAAATAAAACGTCTTAGACCAAAAAAAAAAAAAAAAATACAACCACTTTGTTCAGAGGTGGCAACAGAATTTTTCAACCGACGAGCAGGCATAAATGTAGACACTACCTAGATATTCTCTCTTATATCATTTCTATGTATTAACCCATGTATTACATGTGATTTACTTACCTGAGGGAGGGAGGAGTCACACGTTTCTTTGTCATTAAAAGTCAAGAAACAATTTTGAAATTGAATCAATCCTTATTTTCTTGTTATTTTAATTTCATGAGTTACAAAAATTACCATCATTAATAAAAAATAAAAACCAATTATTGCACGAGCGTCACAAACGTATTTCATCATTCACTAAAACTCGGAAAAACATATTAATGTCGTTTCAATTATTTTTATTGTTTGTATACGCGCAGTTATATAGCAATTATAATATTGAAAAAAACATTGCCATCATTACCAACCAATATTGTATACATCAGACATGAGTGTCATGTAGGAACGTACATCCCTAGGGGGCTGCTAGGCCTATACTGAGTGAATTTTAGCCCAATTTACATTACATTTAGGATTTTTGAACAAAAATAATACAGAAATATTGAATACGCCCAAGGAAACAATGGGTTTAAATTTCTTATAAAAATATTAACAGTTGAAAAGTCGAAAAAAAAGGTGGTGGGCCTGACACTATAGCCCCCGCCCATGTTAGGGTTAATCTTTATTTTTTCCTTTCTCTCTCTTTCTATTTATCTATAGATTTCTTTTCTCTCTCTTCCTACTTCTCTTTCCTTTCTCTCTCTTGCAATTTACCTTTCTCTTCCCTTTCTCTATCTTCCCATTTATCTTTCTCCTTCCTTTCTCTCTCTCTTACCTTTCTCTCTCTTCCTATTTATCTTTCTCTCTCCTTTCTCTCTCTTCCTATTTATCTTTATCTTTCCTTTCTCTCTCTTCCCATTTATATTTCTCCTTCCTTTCTCTCTCTCTTACCTTTCTCTCTCTTCCCATTTATCTTTATCTTACCTTTCTCTCTCTTCCTATTTCTCTTTCTCCTTCCTTTCTCTCTCTTCCCATTTATCTTTCTCCTTACTTTCTCTCTCTTCCTATTTCTCTCTCTTTCCTTTCTCTCTCTTCCCATTTATCTTTCTTTTACCTTTCTCTCTCTTCCTATTTATCTTTCTCTTACGTTTCTCTCTTTTCCAATTTATCTTTCTCCTCCCTGTCTCTCTCCTCCTATTTATCTTTCTCCTTCCTTTCTCTTTTTTCCAATTTATCTTTCCCGTTTCTTTTACTCTCCCTATTTACTTTTCTCTCTCTATTTTCCCTCTGCTTCAATCTCTGTTTTGTCTGTTCCTCTTCTTTCCTTTCTTTCTTTCTGCCTCTCTAATCGTTGCCTCCTTCTTTATTACTCTTTCTCCACTCTCATCCTCTGTTTTAATCTGCATCTTTCTCTTTCCCCAATATCTCCCTTCTACCTTTCTACCTTCTGTGTTGCAATTCATATTTATATTTCTTTCTATTACTCGCAGTGGTAGCGTCGCCGCCTTGTAATCAAGGGAGTCCTGGGTTCGATTCCCGGTGGAGGCACATAGTGGTTCGGATCCCACTTTAAACTGTAGGTTCAGTCCCGATTAGCCTTACTGTGCATAAAGTGGACTTACAATCAGCAATTCAATTTCTATTCTCTTTCACTGCTCATTGTCAGGGGGATTTGTCACTAAGGCTATCCTATAGGGCTATAGCCTAGGGGCCGCAAGTCCAGGGGAGCCGTACAAGAATTAGACGCTGAAGGGGTGGAAGTGACAAAGGTCAAGGACTATTCAAATTCCTTAATATTGCTATAATTGAAAAAGAAAACATGTCAGTCAACTTCTATTACTTGCTTACAGAACTGTGTTTCGTGAAAGAAGGTAAAGGGAAGGTGTGTGTGTGTGTTTTAAAGAACTTCTTACATCATAACCCTATTTTCAGTACTGTATTTTAACTGGAGTGCAACTTAAATAATTTTTAATCACATGTGTCTATTTTAAAGTTTACAAGTGTTGTTAATGGAAGTGAAGTACCATGTTAACGAAACTGTTAATAATAATAATAATAGTAATAATTATATATAATGTCAGCAAGGCCGAAAAAAAGGGTAGTCCAAGGGCCCAGGGTGGATAAAAATCATGATTTTTATTTTAAAAAATATATATTTTTTTTATTTAAATCAGATTTATTGGATTTAAATCGATATTTTGATTTTTTTTAAAAAAGAACACGCTTAAAATTTCTTGCGTGGTTCTTGGCACCAAGATAAATATGTTTTTTTTTAGAGAAAGACTTTTTCTGGTAAACGGCCCTGTAAAATATTTGAGTAGTTTGCTTAAAACAAATAAAATATTATATGTAAATATACATTTTTCTGTTTCTGATACTGTATATATGAACCTACTATGGAAATGTTTCTTGGGTGTGTTAATGAAACCATAATAATTTCAGGAACTTTTCTTCCAGTGAAAATAAAACATTATGGATATACTATATCATTGTAACTTAAAATATTTTTACAGTTTTTGTAGCTGAATTTTGGTGATTTTTTAAATGATAGTTTGCAAAATATCAGCTGTCATGTTTCTTTACAGCTTAATGATAATGACACGGATTAACATTATTTTTGTATATTATTCTACACAAAATGTTTGTTGTTTTTGCCTATAAAACTTATTAAATTTTAAATCAAGAGAAATTTAAATGTGTTTACAGTAAACATATTACATTTCCATTCCTATGAGCTTCACCCTATCAGTACATATATTTTCTTTCCTTACTTTTCCTTTTTTAGAGGCTAATGAACACTATTAAATGATTACGAGATTAATGCGCTTTCACCAAAAGTAATTCGAATATTTACAAAATCCTTATGCATATTATTCTATAAATTATTTCTTTAAAGTGATTTAAGTCAGTGATTTTTTTAAAAAATAAAAATAATCACCTGATTTAAATCAACCCGATTTAAATTAATCCACTTTGTATGGGCCAACATTTAAAAAATCCCCACTCCCTCCGATCGTTGTACAGTCACGGACACTTCTGGGTTGTAACAATCGTAACTTTCAATGTGATTGTTACAACCCAGAAGTGTGCATGACTGTACTACCGAGTCTCTTTTTACTATTTTCACTTGCTCCTCACGTACATGTTCCTCTCTTCAGCCAACAGTCACAATCTTGTATAGACACACATTAGCTATATCTGTTGAGTTAAAAAATAAAAACCATTGAAAGGCGTTATGAAGCTATTATACCGAACATAACAACTTGTAGACAAGTACGAAAATTAAAATCAGTGTTTAAAAAATTGGACATAGGCACCGGAGGGATTCGAACCCTCGATCTCCTGTTTACTAGACAGGCGCTTTAACCAACTAAGCCACGGCGCCACGACAAGACACCGTATCACTTGCTGTGAAGCAGTTTCCTTCTTCCGTGAAATTATGTAATTGACTGGCCAGAGCACCGAGAGTATTTTCATATAGATTAAGAACTGAACGTCTTACGTAAACTCTTATGCTACATAGAAGAAATCCACTTAGCAAATACATAAACGATGCATTCGCCATAGGCGCGCGAATAGGAGGCAGTTGCCCCCTCCTAATATTCCCACTTAGAAATTTAATGCAGAGTAATCTTATCACTATTATTAAAAAAATATTATACTCTTTAAAAAAATAACTATTTCCAAGTCAACGAAAGTTCCAAGCAGCTACGGAGGGGAGAGAAAAGTGCATTGTTTCCTATGAAATTGAACTATCCAACTTCTTACTCTAGCAAATTTCTTGTTATTAACACTCTCGCATACTTAATTCGTTACTTGTGTTACCTGTATGTGTTTGCAGATTAACTTATCCATGTATTGGAAATTAGTAGCCGCGATTAGGTGAGAAAAGTGGGGAGGGGGCAAGGACAGTTTACTTTTCCTTTGTAGATAAAGCTTAGCATATAGAGCGAGGCAGGTGCGCCGCTTGTCAAAATTATTGGGGGGCTCTGATCATGTGACTGTTTTCAAATTGTAAAATGTATAATCACTTCTTGTGTAAAAGAAAACTAAAGAAATGTTATAGCATACTGTCTTGTTGCGTAGCAACCAGTTGTAAGAAACAAGTGAAAGGAGATAAGAAGAACGTTTTGCATATAGTTCGAATCATAGTAATTGGTGCATAATTAATGTATTTATTCAGTGCAAATAATAAGTATACTCATCAGAGAACAGTGTTGTGATTTTGAACTATATACATTATTGTTATTTCATAATTTGCTGTGAAGTAGAACAGTGATTTACTGAGTATAATGTAAAATGCTCAAGCCTCTACGACACCAGCAATCACTGAAATAAATTAATGAACGACTCACTCTCTCCCTTTTTTAAGTTTTGGCCTCAGCGTTCGGAATATCATAAAAACCCATGAATTCCTCAAAAATATTAAAATTTTTATTCACAGTTCTAATGCAGAATATTAATTATCCCCGGATAGATATGTCACATGTTTTGTTAACCATAATAGCAAAATATTCCCGACTTTTAATATCTGCTACCACGGAGCGCAAAACAGATCTCCCTAATATCACAATGATCTCGTTCTGAATGTCATGTGAGAGCCATTTGTAGCCCAAACGTCCCATCCACTACCCTAGTTCATGCACATCTAGTGTTGCCCACGAGACGAGACTTTGGCCTGTCTCGTCTCGTGGAAATGCTGTGAAATGCTGTCTCGTCTCGAAAATATTCGTTTGTCTCGGGACACATGATCAATCTCGTCTCGTCTCGAATTTTTAAAAGCCTGTCCTGTCTCGTCCCGTGGGCAACACTATGCACATCGTCTTTTGAAACTGTTTTTAGTCAAAATTTTAACAATACTCATAATTCCATAATTAGTATGTAGTAATAAGTCATGTGTTTTGCTCTCTCTGGTCATAGCCCTCCCCCAAAGTTGCTGGTTTAGCAGTCTCACCCCCCCCCCCCGGTCCCCAAATTGATGGTTCTATAGAACATTTCAAATGTGTATTTAAAGTTAAGTTCATGTGGCACAATTCAGAGTAAACTTTACAAGAGAAGCAAAATAATACATTAGATCCTCTTAAGCAAAATTATTAAGGGGCTCTGCCCCACATCGTTAACATTCGTGGGGCTCGAGCCCGCCCAAGCCCCATGGAGTCGGCGCCTATGGCGCGAGGGCAAAAAATGGCAACTGCCTCCCCCTACGCCCCCTAATCGCCCTCACTGTTGGAAATGAATAAATTATATGTAGTTGTTTTCAACCTGCTGTGCAAAATCGTGTTTACATATAAAATAGTCTTGTGAACCAAAAGAAGGTAAATAAAGGAGGGGACCAGAGAATATTGGCAGAGGCGTCTCCTGAACGCATGCTGCGCATGCGTCAATTGTGGGGAAAAGGACAGCTTGCTCTGCGACGACATTCATGAGCATTTCTACATTCTAATTTCTTCATATAGGAGAAGTATTTATTTTACACGAGAGCGCTGAACTAAGCTTATATTACATTTCTTGGATCTGAAGTGACGCATGCGTCAATTGTGGGAAAATAATTATTACTTTCTTTCACTTCAGATCCAAGAAATGTAATATAAGCTTAGAGCGCTCTCGCGTAAAGTAAATACTTGTTGTATATGAAGAAATTAGAATGTAGAGATGCTCATGAATGTCGTCGCAGAGCAAGATATCCCTTTTCCCACAATTGACGCATGCGCAACATTCACCGCATGCGTTCACGTGATGCCTCTGAACATTGGTGTCACGGAAGTTTGATTTCTTCTGAACTTTCATCAATGCTTTTGCCCGCATTTAATCAGAGGGTCTGCGCACGGCTGTGGCATTCGAATGTCAATTTCGGTATTTGAGAAACATGACCAGGTAATTGCCAAAGAAGTGACGAAATACAATTTTTGCCATACTGTAGTGGAGGCACATGACGCAGCTACGAAATTTTCATAAATGTCACGACTTCATTTTTCTGTGGCTTGCCGTTGCCTACTCTCGTTTTCGGACCGCCCCGATGGTTGAATGAATTGTTGTTTTAAGTCCACTTTATGCACAGATAGGCTAATCGGGACTCGACACAGTTTAAAGTTGGATCCGAACCACTGTGCTATGTGCCTCCATCGGTTATCGAACCCGCTCCACAATTGGCCTGGTGGTGACGTTGAAGCCATGTAATCGAGGAGTCCCGGGTCGATCTCCGGCTGATCGAACTTTTAACTGCTAGTCCCGATTAGCCTGTCTGTCCATAAGTTAACTGAAGGTGTCTACAACAAACTTTCAATATCTATACTAGGGCTGAAGCAATGCCATTCTGAACTGATACGTACACACAGAAAACTAAATGTATCTTACCGATTGATGCACCAAAACGCGTCGATTGATGCACTAAAGTGTGTTTTATGGCATCTGCGAAGAATCAGATTCACATTTCATGCATTTTAGTGATTTTTTGTATGTCGTAAAAGAAACACCAAAGTGCATCATGTGATGCAAGTGAGTATTTCTTTCAGTCAAGATGCAATATAATGAATCATTTTATGCATTTTGATGCACCTTGATGCGTTTCGGTGCACTTTCCTGCATCTTTCTCGATGATCCACTTAGACGTTTCATCTGAGCTCAGACGAAACGTTTAAGTGTATCATTGAAAAAGATGCAGGAAGGTGCATCAAAACTCATCAAATGATACATTATAATGCATCTCGACTGAAAGAAATCCTCACTTGAATCAAATGATGCACTTTGGTGTTTCTTTCACGACATACAAAAGTGCACCCAAATGCATCAAATGTGAATCTGATTCTTCGCAGATGCCATAAAACACACTTTAGTGCATCAATCGTCGCGTTCTGGTGCATCAATCGGTATGATGCATTTAGTTCTCTCTGTGCATACCATTGCAGAAAATCTTACCGATTCCCGCCAATACCGATACTTGAAAACTGTATTAATTTAAATTTGTTCAAAATAATGATCAATGATAGTGTGCAATTATTCTACTGAAATTATATTTAGGAAATCCAGTTTTGCACACAATACTAGTGCAAAATTAATTGAAACTTGAATTTTGCATAATTTCCAGGATAATTAGACTCCGGGAAAGACCAATATGCCGGAAAAGTATCGGCTGGTATTCCGACCGATACTTTCCGATAGCGATACCGATACATGGTTATCTATCTCGTCGAAACGTTAGCCTTGGACACTCAGAGAACTAAATTCATCATATCGATTGATGTACCAGAATCCATCGATTGGTGCACTAAAGTATGTTTTGTGGCTTCTTGAAAGAATCAGAGTCACATTTGATGCATTTGGGTGCATTTTTGTATGTCGTGAATGAAACACCAAAGTGCATCATTTGATCCAAGTGAGGATTTATTATAGTCGAGATGGATTTTAATGCATCAGTTGATGCATTTTGATGCACCTTGATGCAGTTTGATGGACCCGAATGCATTTTTTCGATGATGCACTTAAACGTTTCGTCTGAGCTACATAAACTCTGCAGCTCAAACCAAACGTTTAAGGGCATCATCCAAAGGATGCAGGAAGGTGCATCAAGAAACATCAGCTGATGCATTGAAGTGCATCTCGACTGTAATAAATCCTCACGTGAATCAAATGAAGCACTTCGGTGTTTCATTCACGACATACAAAAATGCACCCAAATGCATCAAATGTGAATCTGATTCTTTGAAGAAGCCATAGAACACAGTTTAGTGCATCAATCGATATGATGCATTTAGTTCTGTGTGTGGAGGACGAGGGTACAATTTTCGGCTAGTTGCCTCTCCTTAATTATTTACCCTTTCGCTGTATATTTTCGTTCTCTCCTTCTCTCTCTTTCTGTCATTATTTCCTTTATTTCGTATTCACGGAAGAAGGAGTAAGGTTCTTATTTATGAGGGATGAGCATTATTAACTGACGGTTGTAAAATAGCAGAAGAAAAAACGAACACCCTTTACTAGAGCATATTATGTAAATGGAATAACTTCTACATTTCTTGAAGATTAATTCAAACAACACAAACTGATAACAATAAAAAAAAATAATGCTGGTGCTTCTCCGATAGCGTAGTGGTAACGTCGCCGCTTTGTAATCAACGAGTCCCAGGCTCGATACCCGGTGGAGGGACATTGCATAGTGATTCAGATCCCACTATACGTCCAGTCCTGATTAGCCCATCTGTGCATAAATAGCACTTTAACACACAATTCGAACAAACAAAAATAATGCCGTTAAAGTGCCCACATTGTGATGCTCAGCTACTTGAAAGACATTATTTTTGGTTAGTATCAGTTTTGTCTTGCGTTGTTTCAATTAATCTCCAACAAGCGTATACATATTAACTGTTTCTATTTCTTGAATTAATCTCCAAGATGTAGGAGTTATTACATTTACATAATATCCTCTAGTAAAGATATGTTTGTTTTACTTCTGCTATTTTAGAACCGCCAGCTAATTATGCCCATCCCTACATGATGTTCTAATTTTGTTCCACTTCTCTTGTTCCGTTTTCCGCTAAGATCTTCACGATTTCTCATACCCCGTTCTGGGTGTGTCTACCAATAAGAAATTTCCTTCTGCTCTGAAGTTAGGCCCACTTTAGACGGCACTAAGTGAGGGGGTGTGGGGATGGTATCCTCCCCAGCTAGCAAAATTTTCACAAAGCGTCCCCCAAGCTGTCACATCGTCACTATATTAAACCCAGTTAACCTCAAAGCTCAACCAAACATCCCCCAGGCTAACATTTTCTACTGATAATAAGGAGACTATGTTGTTTTTTAATTTATTTTTTGAAGACTCATGGATACTTTTGATTGATTTATTTGCTTTATTTTACTTCATGTCTCTGACATTTTTTGGCCAATCGAGACGATGCAGATGAGTTATGATGTGATGATATTGATGAAGCGACGCAAAAGAACTTCCATGCCCAGGTCGGGTTTCGAACCCGGAATCTCTGGCGTCGTAGCGCGCTGTGATACATACTCCGGCATGGAGGTCGGCGCTTATGGATACGCGACGTATTTATTTGTAAATGTATGATCAGCTTATTTCTGTGATATAGAGCTACACTCTAGAACCAATTACATGACGAGTAATTTTTAGGTTAATTTCATAACTCTGATGGAAACACTTTTTTAAATATTTCTTTGTCTTTATCCTATATTTTCTATCTAATAATATCAAATATAATGGCAGAACCAGGCCCGTAGCCAGGCAGGGGCCAGGGGGAGCTCAGCTTCCCTGGCACTGCCATCAGCTTCCTATAATTTGTTTGCAGTGAAGAGTGAAAATGAAGACAGCTCACAACTTTCAATAAGGATGAATCCACAGAACATGAACAGCATCCATTACATTCACTCACCTTGTTTATGAGCTGAAGTGTAAGTAGCTGCAAGTATTTAGAAGATGATCTAGACTTTGTAAGTTCTTTCACAGGGGAGCTTCTTTATCTGTACCAGTGGCGTAGCATGGGCATTTCGGGTGGGAACGCCAAGTCCGAAGGAAGGGTCGGCCCTTTCTTGCTTAATAATTTACTTATGGTATTAGTCGCCACAGGTATTGTTTATTTGCCTGAAGTCAGCTTGGTTTTCAATAAAACATCATCCATGCATGCTTTAGCTAGAAAACTAGATGCCTCACTATGCCACAAATATTTTGAACTCTTGTGTTTTATTCCTTTTTTATACCTTTCGGTTTGTCGCAAGTCATTAAAAAAACCTACCTGAATCACAAGCACCTCTGCACAACAGTAGACGTCATTGTTGTGGAGGATCCAACTGCTGATTGATTTGGTTTATTTTACTTCGCTTTTCTACCACTTTTGGTTATCGCGAATATGAGTGATGATATTGAAGAAGGAACACTCACAAAGAACACCCTTGATCACGCCGAGATTCGAATCAGGGGCCTCTGTCGTCTTGGCGCGCTGTGCAAAACAGTCTGACACGGAGGTGGGTGGATGATCCAACTACACTCAACTGACGTAACAGTGCCGATTAGTAATTCAGACCACTGTTTATTACATCTTGAGAATGTTGATAAACATTTTAGAATAATTTTGTCCACAGACCATTCCATGTTAAGAGTTTTCCAATGAATGCTAAACATTTCCATTGACACAATATTAAGCAGTTAGATATACTAACGAAATAATAATAATAATAATAAAGAATAGTTTTGCGGGTTAAGTTGTAGAGCGACTACATGCTGAACTTCTACCACGAGGACTTCACCAACTTATTTGACAAAAACTTTCTTGATCTTTTAGTTTTTAATGCACATCTCTGTTCGTTCGATAAATTACACTGGGGAACAAGAATAAGATTTTATTTTGTGGCATAAAGTTTAATAACAGTTTCGGCACACAAAACAACTGTGATTGCCAATTGTATGATTGGTTCAGTTAAATTGACTCCAGTTATAAAAATAAACACACCATGGAAAATGTAGGAGGTAAAATTACTCCACGCTTTTCTCGGTAATATCAAAATTTGATAATAAGCTGAAATTCCCATTAAGAAACTTATTTATTTATTTGTAAATTGTTGCTAGGCAACTTATGAAGCATTGCTAGGCAATATATCTCTTAATGCTGAATTTTGTAGTATAACTAAGCGAAATGCGTTTAATGTGAATACATTGGAAATATGAGTTCCTCACGTAGTAAGTGTTTCAATAACCCAAATGTTTTTTTGCTATATATGTGGAATATATTGTTTACCATCACAGAGAAGAAATATCACAGATGTAGTGAGAGATTTGTATCAGGCTTATTTTGCCAAAAATCTGGGAGAACAGAATAAAAAATGGGTCCCACATATAGTTTGCAAAACTTGTTTGGAATCACTTCGTTATTGGGGCCAAGGCGGACGAAAGGGACTCAAATTTGGAGTGCCCATGACATGGAGTGAACCAAAAAATCATGTTAATGATTGTAATCACAAAAAGAAATATTAAATTGTTGTTGGAAGTTCATTTATATGTATGTGTTATGTTTCAGCCATTTTGGTTTAGTTGCATTTATTTCATAAATTAGAGCCAATTCAGGAAATATATTATTATATCATTATTCAGCAGCATGAAATCGCCCTAAATTAGCTCTCAAACACTGTGCCGCAATTTCACTGTTCCCCAGTGTTATACAATGCAGTGGCCATTAAGAAGTGGTATATTTGAGTTTGGTAAAGTTACGTCAGTCAATATTGCGTATTGTAGCATCACATAGCACGAGTGGCACGAGCGCGAAGAACCGGGTAGGAATTCTACCGCTGTCGTCTGCTTCAGAAGGCAGGAAGGGTCACATCAACCAATCACCGTAGCCCTCCGCTCCGTACGCTGGCGTAAGAGAGAGCATTTGCGCGCATGCTGTAGAGATCCAAGCTTTCCCTCCAGGTAGACAGCAAGGAATATAGAGTCTTTTACGCCGAACCTGCCCGGCGTCCGCAGGAAAGGCATTGAAAGAAAATGCCAGAACGAGTGTTGTTAGTGGAGCGTTGCAAGCGGATCCCGAAAAATAGCTATTATGATGCCATGAAAGTCAAACATATATGAGATTAGTCAAGTTGTACTTTATATTTACAGCATTTACGTATTTTTGAAATTTTAAATCTGGGAACGCCGGGCGTACGGGCGTATTATAACGCTACGCCACTGATCTGTACCTTCACTGTCCCTGTTGCGACCTCCCGTTTAGACTGAAATCTGACTTTGATGTCATCATGCAAATTCCCTTCTCATCTTCATCAAAGGTCAACAGTACTAAGCTTTAGGAACGTAAGGGAGTTTCATTGCTTCGGCCGGGGGTGGAATGCACTGTAGGCACTGTGATTGAATATTGTGAATTTTTTGTGTGATATAAATATTTATTTATTTATTTACTCAGAGTTTCAGATACAGTCTTATTTGGCCATTTTACACTGAAACAACATAAAGTAGAAACAAATAATAACAAAAGATAAAAAACAATAACAAGATGGGATAGATTTACATGTTCTTCGTCAGTAATATACAAAAGTTACGTTCTGGAAGGAATATATCTACATTCAGGGGAAGTTTGTTGTAGATTTCTGGGAGCCTGTAAAACAAGGAGCGTTGTAGAAGGGATAGCCTAGTGGTTGGGTTGTGGAAGAGTTGCAGGTTGCGCGTTAGCTTTTGGGGTACCCTAAGTGAGAATTCACTGATTAGGAGATCTGTTCTGATTTTGCCATTTATTATTTTGTATAAAAATTTCATGTCAGCTAGATCACGACGAAAGGATGGAGTGTGAATATTCAGAGCAGCCATGGTGTCTGATTTGGATACATGTCGAAAGGAAGGTATTCTATGGCGAACAATTGCAAGAAAGAAACTGAGAACAGAATCTATTCTGGTGAGATTGGTTTTTGAGGCCATTGCCCAAATTGGGGAACAGTATTCAAGGATGGGCGAGATGAAAGATTTAAAGAATAAAGCAAGAGATGATGGGTTTTGAATTTCGCTAAATCTGTATAGAAGACCGAGAAGGCGCATGGCTTTTTTAGTGGTAGCAATAATATGATAATTAAAAGTGAGTTTTTCATCCATGATAATACCTAGGTCCTTTTGGGTGGAAACGTTTTGGATTGGTTTGTTTTCAATAGTATAAGTAGACACCACTTTGTTCTTTTTTAGGGAATAAGTAAGGAAAGAGCATTTCTGAGGGTTTAGTTCTAAATTCCACTGACGACACCACTTAACAAGTTCTGTGAGAGCATTTTGAAGAATCATCATGTCATGATGCGATGAGATCTCCTTAAAGAGTTTACAATCATCCGCAAACAAAAGTATATTGATAGGGAGGGAGGACAGTTTTTCAGGGAGGTCATCCATGTACAGAAGGAATAGGAGCGGCCCTAAGACACTCCCCTGGGGAACTCCAGACAAAACGGGAAGAAAGTTAGAAGAGGTACCTGAAAGAACAACACGTTGTTCACGCTCATGGAGGTAGTCCTGGATTAAAGAGAGAAATTTGCCATGGATGTTAAATCTGGATGATAATTTATGAAGGAGAAATTTATGATTAATTTTGTCAAAGGCTTTCGAAATGTCCAAATATATAGTGTCAAGTTGGGAGTTATTATCAATAGCTCTGGCAGCATGCGAAAGTAAGACGGAAAGATTTGTTAGGCAAGAGCTGCCTGGAAGAAAACCATGTTGTGCTGTGTTGATATATGGTGACGTAAACTGAAGTAACCTGTTTTTGATGATTTTTTCACAAATAATTGATAGTGGCGATAGAAGCGAGATTGGTCTATAGGATTTTACACATTTTTTATCTCCAGTTTTGTGAATGGGCACAATGTTGGCCCGTTTGAAGTTTTTAGGAAACACACCCTTAGAGAAACATTTGTTGAGTAAGGCAGACAGAGGAAGAGCCAAGGAGTTGGCAGTTTTACGTAGGAATATTGAGGGGATTTCATCTGGACCTAGGGACCGGTGGAGGGGCAATGAAGCGAGAAGGTATTTTACTTCCTCGGGGGATGTTTTGATTGAAGATAGTGTGTGAGGACAGACAGCATTTAAGTGGGGGAGAGGGTCGGAAAGTGAGGGAGGTGAGAAGTTCTGATGAAAAAAAAACATTAAAAAGTTCGGCTCTTTCTTCTCCACTAGCAATATCAGTATTATGAACAATTTCTTTAGGTATAACTGGGCTTTGTTTTCTTGAATTTAGTAAAGTGAAGAATCTCTTAGGGTTTGTAGTATATTCGGTTGTTATGTTATTTATATCTGCATCATCTAAAGTAGTATTAAAGGTATCAATCAATTGACACTTCAAGAGATGTTTTATAAGATGTAGAAGAATGTAGTATTTGTATGATATTTATAAATTTTATATAACTTAATGAGCCCCCCTCCACACACGCACATAATTTACCTTCATTTAATACTGTTCAAGTTTTTAAAAATGGACTTGGTTTACAAAGCCCCCTGATAACCCGTGAGCCCCCGCTAGAGATCAGTTCTAGCTACGGGTCTGGACAGAACTGAAAACTATTTATTTTCTTGTAGGCACGCTTCGACCTTTACGTGGCCTGCAACATAATTCGGAGGAAGTTTTACAAAAAACGATCACAATAACACATGCAATAAGTTTGCTATCTATTATGTTTCGTTGCGAAATTCAGTTTATTTCGTTGAACTCTGCCTGAAAATTGCTCAACATCGCACGGAAAGCCAACGTAGTTCTAATTCGTATCGACAGATGGCAGAAACGGTAGAAACTGATTGAAATTATTCTGCTGTCTGGTAAAGATTGTGTTGC
This sequence comes from Lepisma saccharinum, assembly GCF_977018435.1. NCBI lineage: Eukaryota > Metazoa > Arthropoda > Insecta > Zygentoma > Lepismatidae > Lepisma > Lepisma saccharinum. Next base: position 30,700,151 of record NC_139245.1, on the reverse strand, counting down.
CATCTAGTGTTAGTTGGGGAAGTTAACGCGGCACCAACCGAGCATGTGAAACAGGTCGGCAAATTACAAGTTGCTAAAAACGTTAATCATTTAGGGTTTCTATTTTTGGACATGTGATTTTTCCTCCTTACCGTCTGTTCCCGAATGCAGAGTTCAAGAGACTGACTTGTAGCGCATAGTCTAGTTATGAACGTCTGCAGAACATGGACCAACAACCACAATGCCGGAAGTAAGATGGTCAATTTTGTGCTGATAATTTCTGTACTACTGTAAAAATAATTGGAGATTTTTCTGTCTCATGGGTACTACTGATTATAACGATGGTGTTTTCGTCTGAACTTTATGTTTGATGAAATATTAGTTTCAGGCAAATGCGAAAGTTCATTGATTGATTGATATAATTTATTTAGTTTATTTTACTTCGCTTATCTTCCACTAGAACAACACCTATTAGAACATTTACATGAGATAAGAAGGTATGAAGCGTGAAGTAGTGGGTTTAGGCATTGGATGAAAATAACGTAGAATCGATTCAGTCTTTCACTTCTTCCTGGCTATAGTTCGTTATAGGGTTCCCTCTTTACGCAATTTTTCATCTCCGCATCTATTGTCTTTTCTAAACTACAGACTGCATCTCAGCACCGTAGTATACAAAATTGTCAATGGCAAAATTCGCTGCAACACACTCCTTGAGGAATTCCACTTTCGTGTACCCTACCCATGCGCACAAGCTTATTTTACACAAAAAAACTCGGACTACAAATGAAAAAAAGATGTCTCTTTTACAGACTTGCCACACAATTCAATGATCTCTCCTCAAGTATGGATATATTTTCCTCCGAGCACGCCTTTCGATCTTCTATTAGAAGAAACCTTTGTAAATAAAATCAAGTAGCGAAATCTCTTACTTATTTTTTGTTAATTTGCTATTCATTTTTGTGTTATTTTGTTACTTTTAATTATTATTATTACTATTATTTGCTTTTTTATTGTTGACAATTTCAGTGTAAAATGACCTCCTGTGCTGTATCTGGATTTTTTAAATAAATAAATAAATAATATTTCCCCCTGAACATTCATCTAGCGTTGGATCGAATTAGTGTTGCCCACGAGACGAAACTTTGGCCTGTCTCGTCTCGTGGAAATGCTGTCTCGTCTCGAAAATATTCGTTTGTCTCATGACACATGGTCAATCTCGTGCCGTCTCGAATTTTTAAAAGCCTGTCCCGTCTCGTTCCGTGGACAACACTAGATCGAATACTGTTTTACTTTGGCGGGGTGTAATGCACATTGCTAACGTAAGTTGCTTGCCAGTACAAATATACTGTATGGCCTACATTTTTTTTATTTGAAGGGAAAGAATGGAAAATTCTTTGGCGATATTTTCACGTCACACGCACGATTTTAACCACTGGTTGTAATGATGCGAGTTTAAGTAACTAAATTTGTATTTTACTAATTTAGCGTCGCTTCGAAACCAATACCCTTTGTATGTTTATTATTATTATTATTATTATTATTATTATTATTATTATTATTATTATTATTATTATTATTATTATTATTATTATTATTATTATTAAGGAACATCGCTGGGCGGCAATTTCCCCAGTCATTTTTCTTCTCATCTTTTTCACACTCATCTGACTTCATTCTCTACGTTTTCATTTAGGGCCAGAACCGACAAATGCGTCTTACCCAGCATTCGAACTCAACACCGCTGTGCTGACTACTCCGCCTCGGAGGTCGAAGGAGTCTCTCCGTTGGAGCAGTAGGTAGCGTTGTCGCCTTGTAATCAAGGGGTCCCGGGTTCGATACCCGGTGGAGGCACATAGTGCTTCGGACCCCACTTTAAACTGTAGGTCCAGTCCCGATTAGCCTTACTGTGCATAAAGTGGACTTAGAAAACACCAACTCAATCAATCAATCGGAGGTCGACGGGGTTTAAGAAGTGACCTTTTCTAACGACACCCAAATATCAACCTCTCTTCCACTTAGTACAGTGGGATCCATAAGTATTACCAAGCAAATTGTCCATCACCACGTTTACTCCCTTTGTTTTATGCAATGAGAGTTTCAAGAACTGACAAAAAATACCAACCAATCTGCTTACAACCTCTGAATCAGTATACGTAAAAATATAGTCCTTAAAGATGAAGATAAAAACCAACGAAAATAGTCATGAGAAATTTGCTGATCCCACTATACACCCTGGACTGCATTTTGAGACTAGAGTGCGGATCAAATCTCCTGCATATGGCCTTGAACGACTGAACAGCATCAGCGAATCACAGACGTGCGGCGTTGCCTAGTTCAGAACCTGTTTCACCTCGCTCAACCACACTTTCTCTTTTCCGTGTGAGATTTCGACATGGCACCGCTGCAGTGCGCTGCTATTGGCTGTCGCCATATGCAGGAGATTTGACGCGCACTCCCCGGCGTCTACTCACAGACAGTATAATCCTCTGTGGGAATTTCTGGCGTGTCATCGAAAGTAAAATAAAGAAAGTCAACGGAAATCGGCACTAGGCCACACCATCTTGCTTGCCCCTCTTATTGTATGCTTAATGTTACGAACAATTTATTTGCTATTTACAGATTTTTTTCAGTTTGTGGTAATTTGCATATTATAATTAAATTGGTGTTTTACGAAATTAGGAAATATTATGATTTATCTTGAGCTCTACATGTTGAAAACCAAAGAACCTAAGAATAGACCACAGACAGGATAGCCTATGTCATCTGTAATTTAACCATCTTCCTGCAGAAGACTATGAGCTGGCCATACAAAAATCTATGGTTAGCAAAGCCTCATGATCTCTGTCAGAGAGACAATTTTCACAGTCAACGCGAAGGTTCTCTCAGCAAAAGGACGTCATCCGAAGTACATTTGCGTGGCGTGCCTAGAAATTTCGTAAAGGAGGCAGATGAATATAAATTGGCTGTTGTTATGGCTTCTTTTTTAAAACAGTCAACCTCATATTTTAACTTCAGCTGACGTAGAGAAGCAATATCGAAAATCAAATCCTAAGTGACATCAACGAGTAATTATATTTAGCAAAAGAACTGTTTCCATATTTTGTCTCTAATAAATGTAGATATTATATTAATTCTATTACACCCCCTAGAAGAAAGGTCAAGTAGAGGGTGTAATAGTTGTGTTCTTTAGACAACTGGAACTGGGTATCATAATATCACGATTTTTCTCTCTCCATTTGCATTCTCATAAATTTCTTTCTTGTGACAAAATCGGTGCTCGATACTATTCTTTAGAATAGTATCGAGTATAATGGCGATAAGATTCCTCTGCACTAAGTTTGTAAGTGAACATTAGGTGGGCAACTGCCCCACCCGTGCGCACGCCTATGTACATGAGATACTTGTCTGCCTTTACATGTATAACTGGCGCCTGTGGCGGCCATAAAGACACGTTGTTTGTTAATAATCCTGCACTGAAGTTGATCATCCAAAGTGATTCAACAAGTCCACTCCTTCATTGTAAAACTTTAACAAGCACCTTTCTTGACGATCGTCGCACAACTGATGAAAACAAGTGCTCGTTTCTTACTTCGTATGTCGGTGAGTCTGTACTAACTGTCCTAAACCGGACGTTTCAGAGGAATCGGGCAGGATGTCACCAACGTTTATGTTTACATTTTTAACATGGTCTATATTGATTGATTGATTGAATTGGTGTTTTAAGTCCACTGTATGCACAGTAAGGCTAATCGGGACTGGACCTACAGTTTAAAGTGGGATGCGAACCACTATGTGCCTCCACCGGGTATCGAACCCGGGATCCCTTGATTACAAGGCGACAACGCTACCACTGCGCCATCGGAGAGGCCTAACATGGTCTATAGATGAACTCCAAACCAACTTGTAAAGTACTTATTATCCTTATATAAAAATTCCCTATGCAGGCTATTAATTGTAACCATATAATTTCACGGTGAGTTAGAGCCCACCCTCGCTCACCCTATGGCTACAGCCCAGGTTTCTCGCGCGACGCGAGCGCATGATGACCAGGCAACAATAGGCGACGCAATGCTACATGTTGCCTGCACCTGTCTTATCTATTGTAGTGACATCTAGTGGGTATTTTTTGTATCATTCTATAATCTATTCTGCTGTGTGTTGGCGAGAAACAAGGAAAACTGTTCGTAACTCGAGAAGGCCGTAAAGTACTTTGAAATGGCAACACCTTTAAAACTGGTGTCTTTTTCAGCTAATCTGTTAAAAAGCAACCAAAATGCATTGTGTCCTTCTGTATGTCGAGCCAGGTATGCCTTATGTTTAGCAAAGACCTGTAACTTAATAATAAGGTAGTCTTGCAGAGACGTCTCATGTTCCAAGATTTTTCTGTAAATTTAAATGTTACAGACGTCTTAGGCGAAGTTGTAGATACAAATTACTTAGTTCTTATGCTTTTTTTAAGAGTATTCTACTCTTTTTGTATATAATATTTGCCAATGTCATTGACGGCCTTTGAAGGTCAAAGGCGAAATATGCGCAAGTATAAACGGGATAATACATCACATACAACTCGCACTCGACTATCACGTGGTGAATACATGTTAACTACACCGCTTCGCTACATAGTAATGGGAAAGTGCATGATGAGCGGTGCTAAGATAAAATTAAAAATAGCTACTAAGTGGCGTCGATGTTACAATGTTATTTTAGCTACGTATAATAAATTGAAAATTAATGGTTTAATTATTATTATACTACATGATATTACCAGTGGCGTATGCAGAGTTCAAGACCTGGGCAATATGTAGTGTTTGAATATAAAAGAAACTGCTGGATGAACAGAAAGGGGACAGGTTTAAAATTTTGTTTGTGGCTGGAAAAGTCGAATCTTCCATTTGAATAGTCATAATTTGAAGTTGCTGCTCCATACCATAAGAAATACACGGGGTTTTGTAAATACTTGGAACGAGTTTACAATACCGGACCACTCTCCAATTTCTATGAAATTTTGCCTACTCACTAATTGTGAACTCCTAATCACGAATTTGCATGTAATAATTGGCGGTCGAGTATGAAAATCGAGAAAAAACTAAATAAACTATGTTTTCTTAACGTAACTTAAACCTACCATAAGAACAATAGCTCCAAGGAAGACGCCATTTTCCCAACATGAAGAAATCAACAGGCAAGACAAGATATAGTTCTCTTAGCTAAAATATTATTTTTTCTTTGTATTTATGCTAATGGAACCTAACCTAACAGGCCTAACCTATCCTCGTAGGCATTCCTCGTCTGACGTCAGCAAGATTGTTGTGCGTAAAGGAAGACCATTAACAAATTGCGAAAGAAAGATGGTTCCGAATTGCTGTGTATGGACAATCACCGTGGTAAATCGCAAGGTTATTTTACAAGTTTTACACGTAAATGTACAATTTTAACAAGTGACCACCAAATATGAACTACAAATACGTCATCAGGACACCGAAATTAGTAAGTAGGCGACATTTTATAGAAATTGGAGAGTGGTCTGGTATTGTAAACTCATGCCGATTCTAACCAAAGAGTTCATATCAACATGGGTCCGATTTTGAGATAACTGAGATATGAACAGAAATAAAAATGATGTAGGAAAACGTAAACAAAAACAGTAACAAGTAAAACATGGCAATGTAATGGTAATTGTGTAAGTAAATATGAGAAGGGACATGCTGATACTAATCTTTCTTGCATGAATTTGTGGTGTAGCAGTAATTAGTACACAATAATTAAGTAATGAAGCAAGCAATAGGGGAGACCGGGGTAATTAGAACATGGGGTTATTGGAACATGTTAATGTAGAATAATTTAAAACGAAAAGACTGGTGTAATAACATTTCATACCTATGTACCTACACTAAACCTACATGCAGAAAATTTGTTATTGGAATAACTACACAAAAGTAAGTTTTATTTGACTTTTATTATACACCTGCAAAAATGATGTGATGCATGCTTGGTGTTTCTCTGCTTCTGCATATACTGGATGTAAATGAAAGAACCCTTTCAAAATTTTCTTCACCCCTATAATAAAACATAAGGGCACACATCATTTCATGTGAGTTTGGTTGTCTATGGGCAATTTGCCTGGTTTTTATAAGCAAAGTTCTTATTACCCCAAAAATTTCTGCAAATGGGTTATTAGAACATTGCGTAATTTGCTTGATTTCGCTTGGGTATACTAGATTGTACATGCAACTATTAGAAGTTTTTTCTTTACTACATTGTAGAATGGCCTGTAACCTTTCAAATAAATCATAGAACACTGATTTTCATTCACACATATTTGCTTCACAGCTGGGAAATTGAACTTTATGAAAAAAAAATGTTAACTTGGGATTTTATTTAAGCAAGCATTGATAACTCCAGAAGAAGTAGAGCTATTATGTTCAAATTTGCAGGGTAAATGGGACATTTATATATGATGTTTGTATTACCCCAACAGCAATCTAAAGCTATTCAGTTGAAATTTCTAACTTATGTTCCATTAACCCCAAATGGGGTAATTGGAACAATTTTATGGTGTCATGACAATTTTTTTTTTGGACGAGTATTTGCAATGCAGGTATGGTCATTATTTTTTTCAAAAATATGCAAAAGATGTCCTTTTAAATGGTAGAAATTTTTAAAAAATCCATCAGTAACTTTCTGAGTAATTTACAGTGGAACTTCTACAGGCTGTTTCCTGTTCTAATTACCCCGGTCTCCCCTAAATGTAGAAAAATTAAATGTTAACACCTCCTGGTCAGTACTCACATGAACGAATGTAAGGACGGAAAAGGCCACAGAAATGATAGCAGGTCACAGCAGATTCTCAAAAATACCATCACAACAACAATGCACTTCTGAGCGCGTCGGAGGACGTCTTGTGTTGCACTACACAGTTCCCAATGATGTTTACTAAGGGGCCGTGGTAGCTACGGAAACAACCCAGATAACAGCATTTCACAAATGTGCACGTGTTCCAAGTACACACACTCACAGCACTGCAGGTAAGACCCTTCAATGAGTAACTCATGTGCTGCCACCTTTTGGCCATCTTGCGAAATTGTCAGGGAACATTATGGTTTACTAAGGGGCCATGGTAGCTTGGTCGGTACGGCGTTCCACTACCAATCCAAGGGTCGTGGGTTCGACTCCCGACCAGGGCCCGGAATTGTTCTGACGGTGGAAGAGGCTCTGGCACCTATCCAGCATCGAATAACAGGAGTATTTACTTACACAATTACTATTACATGGCCATGTTTTACTTGTTACTGTTTTTGTTTACATTTTTATTTCTGTTCATATCTCAGTTATCGCTCAAAATTGGACCCATGTTCATATGAACTTTTTCGCTTAGAATCAATCACCCATACTACCAGTTCCCAAAGTATTGCCGCTTCCTCCCGGAACACCCTGTATTTTTTACAGATTGTATCTAGCTTAATAATCAATTTTAAAAAAACACTTCCACTTGCAAACATTTGGAGAAATTCGTACTTTCTTCTACAATGTTACTTTTTTTAAAGTAGCATCACCCATTCCGACAATATTGTGATAAATGCGCACATAGTATGATGTCACTCTTAAACTGTAAGTTCAGTCATGGTCAGTCTGTCGAAGCCAGGACCTGAAATTATTCAAGACTGATGGAAAAGGGGGGGGGGGGGGTTAATTCTCACAGACAAATACGTATATTAGCCATGGTGGTCTAATCGGTAGGGCATCCAACTGCCATGCGGGAGACCCGACTTTGATTCATGGGGTGGGTGATCTAAAGTTTGATTTTTTACAGCCTTGTCCCTGTATAAAGTGGCTCTGGGGCTGACCCAGCCCCAAATCAAAAGGTACATGAGAGGTAAAGGTGGCCAGATTGTGGTGCTGATCACATCACCTCCAAAATAGCAGAGATCGAAAATGTTGGACCCTACCCCCACATCCCCTAAATGCACCTTCATGGCATATTTTTGTTATATTCTTAACAACAAAAACTCTCTACCCTCTGAACATTTTTGGTGGGCAGGATTATTTAGGACAAGATTGTTGGTGGGGTAAAATCCCCCTATAATTTCCCACACTGGTCGGAATGAAGTAGACCTAAAACAAACTTGGACCGTGAAAGGGTTGTGATGTGAATTTCAGTATTTTCTCGAACGTATAATACAATTTAGTAACAGTAGACCTTCACAGTAACATTGTCTTTAAAAAAATTAATGAAGGTAATGTTCAATAATTTCAGCACATGGTGGCAGCAGGTTGAGATGGGTCCACCGGATGCAATCCTGGGTGTAACAGAAGCATATAAAAAGGATAGCAATCCCAAGAAGATTAACTTAGGTGTAGGCGCATACAGAGATGACAACGGCAAGCCTTTTGTTTTACCCAGTGTCATGACAGTAAGTGGAATGCACGTGCGGGTGTGTGTGCATGCAAGCTTGTAATCATGCCTTGATTCTGATTTTACTCTTGTCTTTCCTGCAGCACTACTTTTTATCTTAAGAACCACTTATTTGTGTAAACTCTCTTGAGTAATGATAAGTGCTCTTATCATCCACGTACGTACACAAGGCAATCTGTGTTAGGCAACACTGAAGTGTTGATGTAATTCAGATATGGTATTTCTTCCTTTTTTATTCTAAGTGTGAATTGGCTGAATGTCAAAAACTGAAAATGAATTATGAATTGTGCTGCAGCTAATTCAAGTTATGAGCACTCAAACTTCAAGAAGAATTATTCATCTTGTGCCATTCCTTCATTTTCATAAGTTTTTAATATCCTCATCTCCCAAGTAGCCAAATGGTTATCACACTCACGTTTGGTATAAATGATCCTGGGTTCAATCCTGAGTTAATCTTAGGACAATTAGGCAGCTTTTCGAAATCCAGGAAACAGCAGCTCTGGGGCTTGCTGTGACCATGTTTCACCCATCTTGACTGTTCAAGGACTGTTGCATCACGTACTTGAGTTTTTATTAATATGCTTGTATTGCAAATTGCAGCACTGTATTTGGCATCAACAGCCTAATGTTTGTCCACAGATGACTGTGTAAAGTACATTGAAAGATCAGTGTGCTACCACATTGGTTACTGACCAAGTCAAGTGATTGACTCACAATTTAGACATTGATGTCCTTCTTCAGTTTCATTTAACCATCTTTCGCCCTTATCGCGATTAGCTAATGTGGCAGAAAATAAACTTTTTAGTGATATTGATATCAGAAAAGTATCAATTTGAATCCAGTCACTGATGCTGTTCAAGAATATAAATATCTCGCACAATATATAGAATGTGGAAAATTAATTGCTTCACGGAAACTTGCCCACTCTCCTCATGCGACAGGGCTATGAGAGTCTTGTAAGGTGCTGAGCATGTGATGCAAGTGAGTTTTTTTTGCAGACAACAGAAAATACGAAAATAGCATGATAAAACACTCTTTAAAAATATGAGCAAGCTTGTGACTCCCATCTTGTTCTCAGGACTGGGTTATGATGTGATAGCTTGCATGGGGGTCATTCCAAATCAGATCATACAGGAAAAGTAAGAGAACCGTGGCAGTTTAATTAATATGGCTTCAGACTGCTACGCTGCAGACCCGGGTTCGATTCTCAGAGTGGGTGATCTGAGGTCAGAATTTTTCTGTCCTTGTTCCGGCATAAAGCAGCTCTAGCGCTCACCCAGCCTCAAATCAATGTGTACCTGGGGGCAATCCTGAGTGCTAAGAGAGTCTGGAGGCAGAGATTGAGAATGTGGGGGCCCTACCCCCACATCCCCTATGATGCTATATGCATGAGGAACTTTACATTACCTTACAGGAAAAGTAAAAAATGCAACTTTACTATCTTCAGATTTGCTATATTTGTTCACTTGGTCTTTATGAAAAATGAAAATTTTCAATATTCTTGGACACCTATCAGACAAAAAATTGGAATCATGCATTCGTTATTGATGACCTCGTTGCTGATCACTCAATGGTTATGATTTGTTTAAACCTTGCATTTGTCTCAAGATATAAGTGAACTTGCTTGGGATATTTTATGAAATTTTGAACGAAAAATTTCCAAAAGAAATGTAGGGGGTCGGTTTCAAGATGAGCTTCACCATGAGCCCCACTATGAAAATGAATGAAGATTGCTACACTCATAGCATACTCATAGCAGGGAAAATTATGCAAGCAACACTTCATTGTATTCACGAAAGTCTTCTACTCCTGGGAAAAATAGATAATGCTCCTGCAGTGAACAACACTAAGCTGCAGTCAGCAGACATTCAATACATGTTGCTAAATATGTGCCTGCCACCTTGTTTGGGAAGCATTGGCCTGCTTTCAGTTGGCAAGTTGCAGAAATGTAATAATGAAAAGAAAACTTTGGTATGATTCATTTTCTGAATCAATCTATAGTCTATAAAGTGTTGCACTGTGGAAACCAGCTCCAACTTTGTTGGTTTGTTACTTTCTAATAGAAATTAATAAAACATAGTAATCGATCTAGTATAGTTTTATTTTCATTTTATTTGTAAGGTTGGCATTCATGTAAAATTTAAAACCATTTTTATTCTCAGGCTGAAGAACGTATGAGAGAAAAGAAACTGGACAAAGAATATGCACCCATTGCAGGAAACGCAGAGTTCTGTAAGCTGGCAATCAGCCTAGCACTGGGTGACAATAGCCCACAGCTATCTAGTGGCGTGGTGAGTGTTGATTGATGATTAATATTAGTCAGTCATAGTACTAGAAATATATTAGAATGAGATTGATGAATCAGTAGAATTGTCAGCCAGTGATGACTTGTAAAATTAGATAATTTTATGTTAGTGTGCAGTTGAGCACAAAATTCTTCGATTTTCCTTATTCTGTATTCATGATTCATCATTATCCATTTTGCAGAGATTCTGCCATTTCTCTTGTTACTCTTCTGCTTGGAAATTTATCCACTGTATTTTTCTACATTTCTTCTCCATGGTAACTGTCGTTTTAACAGGATCAAGAGATAAGCGAGGTTTCCAGGTGTGGGTTGGAGGACGTTGGCACTGGCATAGTGCAGCTTTGATTGCCTAGGTGGCAGCACCTTACACAACAGTAACCTCTTGTATGTCTACACCACCTGATTCTTGGTCTCTGTATTCTTGTAATTTTTAAGCTTCTAACATTTTTCCATTGTTTGTCTTAAGAAACTTCAACTTTACCACCCAAATCATTTCTCATCCTTTTTATTGTCCAAGTTTCCAAACCACATGCTATTATTAGGACCTAATGGACATGGGCCCTTATGAACAATGAAAGGGCTCAACTTATAGTGATTCAGGGTGTCTACCAGTCAAGAAATTATACTTGTGGTTAAGAATTTTTGCTATTTTTTATAGTATAGTGAATTTACATTGTTATATTATACCTGCACTGTGATTTGATAAAATTGAATACAGTAAAACCTCATTAATCCAGACCCCAATAAGCCAGACTTCGCTTAATCCGGATAGGCAAAAGGCAATAAAAAAAAGCAGAATGCAAGGTTTTAAATGTGGCTAGAAGTCAACAAGAGAACTTCCCAAACAACTATGCCCTTTAAATACACCATAATAAATGTGTTTTATTGCTATAAATGGAGTTTTAATGCACTTTTTACTGTTCTTTCAGTTAATCCGGACTTTCGTTAAACCGGTTACCTTATCCCCCCATTAGTCCGGATTAACGAGGTTTTTCTGTATTTGCAAAATCTAGAATTGTATTAAATTGTGGTTTAGATTTGTTCACTTTTATTATTAAGAATTGCATTCTTGTATGCGTGAAGTTTTGTAAAAATATTAATGAAGTGATGTGGCCATTCCCCCATCCAGGATGAAGTCTGAAGCATTAATAATTAAAGCAGGTCTAAATCTCTTGTGAAAGTACAGCTTTCATCTTAACTGTGCTTGCGGTAGGGGTTTTTCATTGAATAAAAATATCAATTTTCTTAATTTCCAGCTATACCTATGTAGGAAGTGATTAAATAAGAAATGTTAAGAAAAATGAAACAAAGGTCAAGAAAAAGTCAAGAATTTTGGATTTGTTATTTCGGTAGACACCCTGAGATCAAAAACACGGAATTATTATTATTAAACCAGGTTACACTTTTACTGTCAATAAAATGTTCCTTTGTGCACACTTTAAATGCAAATGGTGCCATATTTCACATCTGTGAAACTAGGCATGGGAACCACTGGTTGTTACAATTATGCTCAAATAGGCTGAACTAATAGCAGTGTTGATACAGACTACCAGTGGCATCAGAAAGTATCGGCTTAAATTTTTTTAGTGATACTGATCACCACTTTTCTGGAGTTTGCAAAAATGCCACTCAACTCATGTGGAGTCTAATTATCATGGAAATTATGCTAATTGTGATATTTTCTGTTTTTTTCATATTAAATACCAGATATTTTAATATTTCAGAGTAATTCTTTGAATATTTTAACTCAGCTGGTAAATTAATGCTTATAGTTGCAATGGAATCCCCACATTAATATTAATAAAATTTTTCAACAACTTTTAATTCTTACAGTTTATCAAACGTTGATATCGGTACCAGTGAGAATTGGTAACATTGGTTCAAAGTGGTATTTTGTCAGTCCTTTGTTCAAAATGTTAAAGTATATTGTGCACATATCATAATTCTAGTCAAAGTACCGTATGCTTATGCAGTAATTTCTGAATACATTTTTTAATGAACTTTTTCTTTTCCCAGAATGCAACTGTGCAGGGTATATCAGGTACCGGAGCTCTCAGGGTAGGAGGAGCCTTCCTTGCTAAATTCTTCCCAGGAAATAAAGTGGTTTATCTTCCGACACCCTCTTGGGGCAACCACACACCAATCTTCAAGCACTCAAACCTTGATGTAAAGCAGTACAGGTACTACGACCCCAAGACCTGCGGATTTGACTTCCAAGGAGCCCTGCAGGATATTGCAGTAAGTTGATGTTTCATTATCTGTTCTATTTCATTTCCCTCTGTTAAATGAATTGTGACAATGGGATGAAGGATGATCATGTGAGATAGATGAAGGGACAAATGCTAACACAATGGTCATTATATGTATCAATATAACTCACCTCACAATCCTACCCAGGTCACCCCATTTATATTTGACACTATGTACTAACATCACAAATTTCATTGCCATGTAAATACATGCTCTGTGGTATGTATTTTATACAGTGCTTGTTTTCTGGCACTATACAACGGTATGCTGTACCGGCACCTTTTTGTAGGTGACAATAAAACTAACGATATTGTATTGTAACAAATGAAATGTGTATGTTACTACATAGATTCACAGTATAAAGAGTATATATACGTGAGTGAGTATAATAGTCGTAACACTCCTTGCAGATGACATTTCGCGAAGCTACGCACCGAAGACTGGGCTTTCCGAACATGTTTTAGAATTGAAACATAAGGTTAGAAAAAGGGAAGTGGTAAAGAGTTCATAAACAACCAGATAGGAACATTCTCGAGGCAGCAAATATTTATGTTGATGGGGGAAAAAACTAAATAGGGATGACGGTAACGTGGATGAAACATGGATCAAAATGTTTAAACAATGGGAAAAAAACAGTGAAGAGTCTGTTAAATTCCTTGTCACGCCGGAAGTGACTCGCGCTGCTTCAGAATCTGTGGAGTTCACATTGGAAGGGATGTAGCACTTGTACGCTACAGTAGTCATTCATTGTATATGGTAGTATGGGTATACCGTTCTTTTAGAATTATCTCTTAGCCTACATGGCACTTTTAACGTCATGTAATTTTAAATTGTATATCCCAATACACTTTTTTTTACCTAATCCTGGATTTATTTTTACATATATGACGAAGTATTTTATTTACTGAAAAGAAATACCTGAAGAAGCGAAGCGTAGCTTTGCGAAACGTCGTCTGCAAGGAGTGTTACGACTATTATACTCACGTAAGTTTTTTATACTGTGCATATATTTAGTGAGTAAACACACAAATTTTAGAATGTATACTACATAGATTCACGATCATTTACAAATATATAGCACAACATTTTGAATAATTCTTGTAATGAACAGAGTAACAATAATAAATCAAATTAGAAAGTACCGGAACCTTTCTCCCCATGAAAAAACCCACTGATTTTATAGATACTGAAACCATGTTTTTGGTGTGACATACTGGTAAGAATTTTGTAATGAAAGAAGTAACAAGACAAAAAAACTAATAAATGTTTAAAGATGCATTATGGTCTTGCTTCTTTTTCAGTTTTGTTTAATCCCTTGTAATTTCTGAAAAGCATCCATTAGAACAATGCATAATGTTTTTCATTCATTCATTCATTGTTTTCTGCCTAATTGGCAGGTTTTTCACTGCAATCTCCAGCTTTCCCTGTTCTCTGCCTTACGCTTCGTAATAGCATACGACCCAGTTAATTTAATATCATCCATAAGCTGATATCTCTTTCTTCCACGGACTTTTCTTCCTTCAACCATTCCCTCCAAGGCATCTCTTAGCAGGCAGTTTCTTCTTAGACAGTGTCCTAACCAGTTTCTTTTCCTCTTCTTGATGGTCTCCAGTATAGATCTTTTTTCACCAACTCTTTTCAGTACGGCTTCGTTTCTTACCTTGTCCGTCCATTTTACATGCTCCATTTTTCGCCATGTCCACATTTCAAAAGCTTCGAGTCGTTTCTCTTCATTTCTTCTCAACGTCCAGGTTTCTGCACCATATAGTGCTACACTCCACACAAAACATTTCACTAATCTCTTCCTTAGACCTATGTCCATGGGTCCACAAAAAACATTTTTTCTTCTATTGAAAGCTTCTTTTGCTATTGCGATTCTCATTTTCACTTTTTGGTTGCAGCTCATGTCACTGCTTATAGTGCATCCGAGGTACTTGAAGCTATCCACTTGCTGGATTCTTTCACTGTTTGCTCTCACATTAATATTCCTTGGTTTCCGGCCTATAACCATTGCCTTTGTCTTCTTTACATTAATCTTCATCCCATACTGCTCACAGCTGCTGTTTAACTCTTCTAACATACTATTTATGGTTATTTCATCCTCAGCGAATAATGCCATGTCATCAGCAAATCTTATGCAGTTTATTCTTCTTCCTCCTAATTTGACACCTCCTGTGCCCTGGAAACAAGTTTTCACTATATCTTCTAAATAAATATTAAACAAAGTAGGCGATAGGCAGCATCCTTGTCGTACTCCTCTTCCAATTTCACAGCCTTCTGTCATTTCGTCTCCTGTTCTCACTTTAACTCATTGATTCATGTATAAGTTGCTTAGAAGTCTTCTCTCTTTCCAATCTACACCAATTTTCTTCAGAATTTCTAAAAGTTTAACCCAATTCACTCTATCAAAGGCTTTCTCCAGGTCTACAAATACTACAAACACCTCCTTTCCTTTCCCTAAATATCTTTCCCCAATGGTCCTCAGTAAACCAATTGCATCCCTTGTACCTCTTCCTTTCCTGAAACCAAACTGTTCTTCCTCTAACTCGCCACTGATCTTCGAGTATAGGCGTCTGTTCAGAATTCTTAGAAGAATTTTTGCCGAGTGAGATATCAAGCTGATTGTCCTGTACTCAGAACATTTTCTGGCATTGCTTTTCTTCTGCAGAGGAACCAAAACAGTCTCCGTGAAATCTTGTGGCCAATCCCCTTTCTCATAGATTTCATTGCATAAGTGCAGTATTTCTCTTTTTCCATCTCCCAGGCATTTGATAAGTTCAACAGGAATTTCATCAGTGCCCGTTGCTTTGCCATTCCTCATTTCTTTGAGTGCTTGCTCAAATTCTTCATTCAGGATATAGTATCCTTTCTCATCGTCAGGCACGTCGTCTTCATTTTCTACATTCAGACTGTCTGGGCGATTCTCTTTCTGGTAGAGCTCTTCAACGTACTTTCCCCACACATTCGATATTCCTTTTTTGTCTGTGATTTCACATCCTTCCTCGTCTTCTATCATCCACATTCTTTTCCATTTCTTCTTTTGGAAGCCCAAGCAGTTTACTTCACGATACATCAAGTCATACCTTCCTCTTTTTTCCAGTTCTTCAATTTCTTCACATTTTTGTTTCATCCATAGTTCAAATCCGGGAACTTTTCTAACGGTGGAAGCGGCCCCGGCGCCTACCCAGCGTCGAATAACATGGGTACCTGGGGGAAACCCTGGGGGGTAAAGGCAGTCAGGGGCGTGATGCTGATCACATCACCCCCACTCACGACCGGATCAAGAAAGTGTGGGGCGTTACCCCCACACCCCCTATACGCCTTCATGGCGTGGTGCTATGCACAGGGGAACACTTTACCTTTTTTTTTACCATAGTTCTTTTGCCCTGTCAGTTTCTCTTCTTAGCTGGTTATTCAGTATCTTGTAATTACGTCTTCCCTCTTCTGTATTTACATTCTTCCATTTTCTCCGTTCCTCCATTTTTTCCAGCATACTTTCAGTAATCCATGGTTTCTTTGCACTTTTCCTTTCCCTGTAGCCTATTGTTTCACCCACTGCCTTCTGTAAGCAGCTTTTTATTCCATCCCACATCTCATCCTTATTGTTACAACTAGCTTTAAACTTATTATAGTTTCCTTGGAAATGTTCTGCAAATTTTTGTCTTTCGTCTTCTTCCCTTAGCTTCTCTAAGTGGGGTTTCTTGCTCACCTGGTTTTGGGTTATCTTCTTCAATGTAAGATTGATTTCTCCTATCAGCAAGGTGTGGTCTGAATTAATGTCAGCTCCTGGCAATGTCTTTGCATTTTTCAAACAAATTCGAAATCTTTCTTGTACCAGTATGTAATCTATCTGGTATCTTTTACAATCTCTTGGACATATCCAGGTGTACCTCCTTCTCTTATGTTGCTGGAACAGTGTGTTTCCAACAATTAGGGAGTTTCTTTTACAGAAATTTACCAGGCTTTCCCCTCTCTCATTTCTCTCGCCTAATCCATATCTTCCTACTGTACTTCCATCCTGCCTTTCTCCTACTACAGCATTCCAATCACCCATTACGATAATGCACGAACCCTTTCTCTCTTTTTCCATCAATTCCTCTATCTTCTCATAGTTTTCCTCCACTACTTCTTCTGACAACCCACTATGTGGCATATACACTTGAATTAACACTAAGTCTTTCTTCTTTCCTTGAAGTTTCACCATTATAATCCTGTCATCCACATAACGCACTGCTATAACTTTATGTTTCACACGTGGTCCTAGCACTATTCCCACACCACGGTTTCCTTGTTGATCACCTCCAGAATAAAACATCTTGAACTCATCACTCACTATTTCACCATTTTGTTCCCACCTCACTTCTGATATTCCCATAACATCTACTTTGTTTCTTCTCATTTCTGCCTTTAAGTTTTCTAGCTTTCCCGACTGTAACAGGGTTCTGACATTCCACGTTCCAATCCTTAATCTTACCTTCTGTTTGCTTCTCTTTTCCCCATCAGTGTCCTTTGTCATAACGTGTCCTTCCCAGACATCCCCCTCCCGGACATCCGAATGGGGGGCTAGTTTACGTCCGGAATATTTTGCCTTGGAATGACTCATCATGATTGCAGTTTTTCTAGGGAAAAGATATATGCGGTAGCTTCCCGTTGCTTTCCGCACACCACTCTCTCTTTCGCATCTTGAAAGATCCCAGGGGGCCCCAACGAGGAGGTGAGGAGAGTGGATTTGACTAAATGAGCCCTCCGGACTTCACCGAAATTCACTGCACCAAACGTATGGTGTTTGGATATAGGTTGCATATCAGTTCCATCAGGGTTTTTGACTCAAGGTCGAGAAATCCCATTTAGCCTTTGCCCCCCCATAATGTTTTACGGATGTAATAATGTAGCATATACGTAGAAATATGCTGCCAGACATGCCATATTGTAACACTGAATGAAAATATTGGGGAGGACCCACTTACACTATCTTAAAAAGTAAGGTAAAGTTCCCTGTGTACATTACACAATGCCTTGAGGTCACATTTATGGGTGAGGAGGGTAGGGCCCCCCAGGTAAAGATGCTGGATGAACCCCAGAGCCACTTTATACAGGATTAAGAGCGGACAAGTTCCAACCTTAGACCACCTACCCCGGGAATGGAATCTGGATCTCCTGCATGGCAGTCAGGCACCCTATTGACTAGACCACTGTGGCTTCTTACCCTATCTTAACCCTACTAATACTTTTTGTTTGATAATGTAAAAAGCTGATAGGGAATTTGTTGTTTGTTCACATGAAAATGTAGGTTTTGATAAATTGATTTTTTTATGAATGCTTGTTACAATTTTTCCAACATCTTATTCTTCTATACATATATAAAAATGGATGTATGTGTGCATATATGTATGTTTGTTCCGGCATAACTCTCGAATGAGTGGAGCAATTTCAACCAAACTTTTTACACATATCACTTACAATGTGGAGAGAAATACTGTGGGGGTAAGACACCCCTGGCACCCCTAGGGGTGGGGATGGGAAGGGGTGACATGTAAAAATAATTTAAAATGACCGATATTAGTGTGGAATCCATAGCTTTCGGGGTCGCTAAAATGAATAGTGACACTTCCAATGCCATTCAATTTATTTATTCTTGCTCCTGGAGGTGAAATTAAAAATGTTCTTTATAATCAAGTTTTGAGTTAAATTAATACTACTGGGTGAGTCATAAGTCTCCATACAAATAGTGAAAATGGTGACTAATGTTTATTTTTCCTTTTCAGGCAGGTGAACCAATGAAAAAGTGATGCCACTAATGAAGGAAGAACGGATTGACATCATTCTGTTGGCTGGGAGTGGTACCACCCGTTATGTAGTACATACATTCAATGCAACCTACAGAATGCAGATAACCCATGACACCGTGGCTTAACTTATCAGAACTCTGCTCTACGGTCGGGATCGTCATCTGTAAGATGTTGCAAGAGCTTCAGCTTGTATGGGTGCCACTCGTTCACTTGCAAAATTCGCATGACACTGCTTTGGCTGATTCCAATTTCCGCAGAGAGGCGTTGGGTCCCCTTTGTCGGACTCCTGGTCATCGCTGTCAGCACCTGCGTTACCCTCCTTTCATCTGTTGCTGTCTTTGGTCTTCCAAGCCTGCTTTCGTCGGCGACGGAACCTGTCCTTCTGAATTTCTGATAAGTTTGGCCATGGTGTCATGGTTTTCTGCGTTCTGTGAGTTGCATTGAATGTACGTGCTACATGACGGGTGGTACCACTCCCAGCCAACAGAATGATGTCAATCCGTTCTTCCTTTGTTAGTGGCATTGGTGCACCTGCCTG
The DNA here is from genome assembly GCF_977018435.1 of Lepisma saccharinum. Classification (NCBI taxonomy): domain Eukaryota; kingdom Metazoa; phylum Arthropoda; class Insecta; order Zygentoma; family Lepismatidae; genus Lepisma; species Lepisma saccharinum. The sequence goes on along the minus strand of NC_139245.1, from coordinate 30,680,877 downwards.
AAAAGGAAAAATAAACATTACACACAGTTTTCACCATTTGTATGGAGACTCATGACTCACCCTGTATAGTGAATTTGTAAAAGATTTTACTTTATATGTAATTTGTATATTGTACTTATACTTTTAAATTAGTTACATTTTACACTATAGTTAGAATTCATTATTTTCCTGTCTAATAGAAGATTGGGATAAATAAATACCCGGGCAATGCCGGGTAATCAGCTAGTTTATAATAAATACTTAGTTTTTGCCATTATGTACATGTAGTTTGAAAAATGTGCACACTTCTAAATTGTAACATTCTCTTTACAGAAAATTCCTGAAAGGTCAATAATATTGTTGCATGCGTGTGCACACAATCCAACAGGTGTAGATCCAAAGCCAGAACAATGGGCAGAAATGTCCAAAGTGATAAAAGATAAGCAGCTCTTCCCTTACTTCGACATGGCATATCAGGGCTTTGCATCAGGTAAGTTCGTGGTGTTACTGCAGGGTTTCCGAAATGACGTTGAATGTATGTAACTTTTGTCTATAAAGCGATTAAGACATGAACCTTGCACTGGGTATTAACGTTGTCTATGTAGATATATTTTTTAACCATTTAGCAAGAAAATGATCCTTTACATGAACGTTCAATATGGGGTAAAAGTTACTAAGGTGTACAAAACTTTTTGCGTGAGGTAAAAATAATTCTAATAAAAGACAGCCATGGAGTAATGTAATATTTTTTGATGGTTGGTGTGGGTATTTATCAAAATGCAAAAAGAACGATAAATTTTCATGCATTTTAATGGATTCCCGACAATTTATGGGGTTAATTATGACATATTCACTAAAAAGTATATTTTTTGGTATTATGAGGTGTACTGACAACGTTGATCGTGTCATGGAGCAATATCAGGTGTACCTGACATCTGGCTATGGTATTCAGTCAATGCCAAGATGAAATAAAAGATTTGAAGTTTATTGTACAAAATCTAACTGTATTCTTGTACATTATCTATTATTCAGCAGTATTATGATGTTCAATGCCACATTTGTTAAATTTTAGTAAATACTCATTGTATTTTCTTACTTTGAACATGTAATTTTCATCCATTACCAAAATATAGCCATTCACTTAATTTTATTACATGCTCAAAGATCATGCAGTTGTGTTTAATATTATGTAATTCATTGTTTTAGAATATTTAATATTTTTTTCTGTATTAACAGGCGATGTAGACCGAGATGCAGCTGCTGTTAGACTTTTCCTAAAAGATGGCCACCAAATAGCCTTGGCCCAGTCTTTCGCAAAGAATATGGGATTATATGGTGAGTGTACATGTGATACATAACACAATGAAAACTTGTTTATTGAATAATCCTGTTTATCTTAAACTATTTTCAGTATTTTTTTTTAAATACACAAGAACATTTTTCCAGTCTCAACTAACTTACCGATCATAAAGTGAGCTTAATACAAATTAACTTTGACATGACATAACAATGTGCATTTAATGTATTATAGTTTATTGTTTGTTGTGATATTCACTATTTTTTTATGTACATGCGTTTAATGTAATACAGTCAACTCTCGATTCTACGACCCCGGATATAACGACCCTCTGAAAGTAAGGACCTTTTTCCCGAGAACTGTGAAAAATTTGGAAAAAAGTTGAAAAACTGAAGGAAATCGGCTGAAAAATATGTTTTTTGCACTAATTTTATTCGCACTCATTTCCTTCACAAGAGCTCTAACGCTCGCAAGTGGGTCTGATCTAAAAATAGACACCACCACACCAAGCTTGAGTGATATCCAATAGCACTTGACCTCAACCCTCCCCTCCCCCAAGCATGCCAATGTTACATTGCACCCAACAGCCACTACCCAACATGCTAGGCTTGTTTTGCCATTTTGAATTCGCTTGTTCTTGGATACGCGAGAAGAGAACATCGAATGTGCTTGGATGTTATTTTAAATCGACCTTGACTTATTTCCTTATCCTAAGAGCTGCTGACATCTGAATGGGGGAGGGGGAGCAGCCCAAAATGACTGTGCTGGACATGCAGTCTTTTATGTATATGGCAATTCAAGCTCTTTCATCGATAAATACATCACATTGAGAAATTAGATAAGATCGCAGGAATGTTCCAAAATACAGATCCGTGGTGCCTGGAAGTCTGGACCATCTGTTCAGTTCTGACCTAGATTTCAGCAGGTCCCCGTGAGTGAGCAACTCTTGACCTTGTAGCTGGCAACTTCCGGTAACCGCTTTAATTCAAAACGTGTTGTTTGTTCCCTGTAACACTTCATATAAAAACGAAACTGTTAGAGATAATCAAAGCCACATAGGCCAACTAAAGATCGTCAACCCGCTTAATGATTTGTCATCCAAGCGTCCGCAAAAGTTTACTTCGATCTTACGTGCATCATAACTTTAGTTTCCCACTTCATACGATCTTATCATAGCGCAATGTGCTAACCACTCCACCATGGGGGCTGGCAGCAACCAAGTGATAGACATTGACCAGTTCAGCTAATTACTAAACAAGTAAAATTATTGTACGTGGGATTTTATATTTCTCTTTGTATTGCAGCAAGTTTTAAATGGTTGCAATAAATGATGTGGATATTTATTTCTCTACAGGCGAGAGAGCAGGAGCATTTTCACTAATTACAAATGATAAGGATGAAGCTGCTAGAACCCTTTCTCAGTTGAAAATCCTCGTTCGACCAATGTATTCTAATCCTCCAATTCATGGAGCGCGCATTGTGTCAGAAATTTTGTCCGACAGCAGCCTAAGAAGTCAGTGGTAAGTGTTTACATTGTACTGAGTTTATAACATACATCACAGTGTATATTGTGGCATTCCGTCACACACAAAATGTAAGCTTCTAGAAATGCGATTGGATTAAAATATTCATATACAGTTGAACCTGAGTTATACGTATCTCAAGGTGAAGAGAAAATAATATGTATAACTGAGAATTACTTACAAATCAGATTTAGATACCATGTCATATCAGTATTGAAATACTGTACTTGTATTTTGAACAAGATATACGTAATACAGGTTATTTCTGTCATAAAGTGGCAAATTAACGAATCTAAAAGTTTGATTCTTAAATACATGACATTTACACTTTGATACTGAAATACTACAGTGGAAACTACAGTTTTATAGTTTTACCACCTAATTTTAAAACATCGTCTAAAATAGCATTTCTGTTGCTAATGACTGTGCAAAGGTATAAGAGATGCCTAAATTTGCAGCTATTTCAGTTTTAGTTTTATTATGTGGATTAGCTAGCGTCCACTTCCGGAAAAAATTTACTTTCTGATCAAGCGTGTAACTTTTCCTCTCTCTGTTCTCCATGTCCGGCCAGTAGAAACTCAAAACTATCACTTCTGTGACATTGTTGTAGCTTGGTTACGTACAAATCAACTGTATTTTATGAGAATAAGTACGTATAAAACGGACTTATGTATAAATGCATTACGTACAAATAGTTTTAATTAACACGTTTTTAAATTATATTTTGCCGGTACCTACAGTAAGTTACGTACAAAACAGAATTACGCAGAACTACGTTTAAAGCAGTCTCAACTGTATTTATGAAGTACTTTGTGTTGTTTGCAACTATTGAAAAAAAAAAGCTTGAGTATGGTGATATAGCATCAATACATAAAAACATTAATGAAAGTCTGTTACATGTTTGATGCTTTAAAGGTGTAGCAAAGTTTGACTTCATTAGTTTGGGTAGCTTATAGGATACACATGCTAATAATTGTATGCGTTCACAAACATTTAAACCTTAATGTAATTAAAAACACTAATAATTTCCAGATTGATTAATTTTATTTACATGGAGTAGTACCACTTTCTTGGAATGCCCCTATTGCAATTGTGGATAAGGACCACAGTGCTGTGTTTTAATACTTGTTCTAGTTTTTAAAGACAGAAGTAAAGTGGATTGATATTGTAAAATTTAATCTAAGCGTGCATTCAAAGTTTTAATACATTAAATGAGTTGGCTGTTCCTTAAATCCTCGCATGAAGATTGTGAAGTTTATTCCCTGAAAATAGTCTTGCTAATTGCAGACATTGCATGTGTATGATTGCTTACAACTGCATGAAGCAAGATGCACAATATCAGTGTGTCTGTAACCACCCACAATAGAAAAAGATGATGAGAATGTTTTCCACTGTGCAGACTCTCCATAAACAAAACACTGCAACTGACACTGTATGCCTTGTGCATTCCTAAAGTCATAAGATAATTGGTCTTATTTTTGTTAGAATTGAGTTTTCTTATGAATTACAAACACACGCTAAGTTCCACAGCTCATACTTAACTTGAAGTCTCGTAACACACTTCCACAATAATTCCAAATGGAGAAAATCTATTGAGCACGTTTGAGTAAAAGAATCAAAGAATTTTCCTTACTCTATTGTACATGAAGTTATAAAACAGCTCAAACATTTTTTAATTGTTGACACCCACATTACATGGATGAAGAATTTCATAGTCGCTGGATTGATTTTGGAGGACCAATTCCTTGTATGGGTTTATAAAACACCATTCTTATGCAACTAGAATGTGTGACATTGTTGAATTAACCCTTTCGAGGGGGATGACGAAATATTCGTCATGCATGGGAATTCCCCAAGGATGAGGCTCATTTTAAGCAAAATGTAACATGTTAGAAAATGTTTTTTTAAAAAAGTTTTTTCCTTAATTTGATGGTTTATGATCTTGTGAATTGTAATACCAAAAGCAATGTGTTAATATGTACAAATAAATTTGCAAAAATAAATAAATAAAAATGAAAAGTTGTGGTTAGGATGGAATTATATGTGGATTTGAATTACTTGAATTACCATCAGAGCCCACTAGCAAATAAATGTATATAATACACACAGTATGAAACGTAACACACCATATTTGTTCTTCCACTTGTTGCTTCCTTTGTCACATGTGGCACGTTTCGGTGGTTTTGAAATATTCATACACATAAATCTTTGGTTGCGTATAGCTCCTAGATTAAAGTGGAAATATGAGAAGAATATATGTACAGATGCTACATAATGTTTACCTTCTGTTGTTTAGGCTAAAGGATGTGAAAGGTATGGCAGATCGAATCATATCAATGCGAACCCAGCTCAGAGATAACCTGAAGAAAGAGGGCTCATCGAAAGACTGGTCTCACATCACTGATCAGATAGGAATGTTCTGCTTCACTGGAATGAATCCACAGCAGGTAAGCGCATGATAACAACTGTTTTTGAGTAAGTTGTGGTTGTTTCAAATTGATATAATTTCTTTGGCTTCAGCTCTCTGCAATGTCTGATACCGGTGGCATTAGAATCACTAAGTAATGTAATTATCCTGGAAGTTATGAAAAATTTGAAGTTTTGCACCAAGTCAGTGCGAAAAGCTGTATTTTGTGATAACACAAGTGTTTTAATATTCTGATGGAATCCTTTGAAGCAAAAATATGGTAAATTGATGCGTATGATTAAAGTGGACTAATCACCCACAACTTTTATTTGTTACAATTTTTCAAGCATCGGTATGTGTGGGAATCTGTACAAGTATCTATTCAAAGTGATATCGGCTCAACCCTAGGTATTACCGTGCAAAAATAGTGTAAAGTTGGAATTTGTGAAAATGTTACTTCAGACCTCCAGAACTAATATAATAAAATTCCCATTTCTGTGCCAACCTAAAATGGCAGATTCAAAATGACAGCTAGCAAACTGCATTATGTACACCTAGATACTTGGAACCAATGGCATTTTAAAGAGAAACCTTCATAGAATGTAACAATAATAAGGGAATTGATCTTTTCATTGCAATTTTTAATTATCTTTCATAGTATGGAGATAATGAAATAAAATATAAACACACAGTTCTGTTAATTGTACACCAGAATTATGATAATTGACTAAAGTGGTAGAGACAGTATGCGAGAAAATGCTCGAGATACTTTGTGAGCCTGCAGCTCAGTAAATTCAGTATGTCAATGTCAATCCTAACAATTGTACACTCATGTTTTCCACGAAGCTGTTTTACATTATTTTTTATTAAACTTTCTACGTTAATTAATATGTACCCTTGAAATTTAATATTAATAAATAAATTAGGGAATAATCATAAACTAGGCTTGTTGACAAATATAAAATTTGGTTAAAATTAGTTGACAGCAATTGCATCTAATGAAACCCAATTAATCAGAATATTTCCACTTCAATGTACGTATTTGTTGTATGTAAATTGCTGCATAAACTAAATTGACCGTGGTGCCCATCTGTCAACCTCCAAATTTGGAGTCAAGAAGCAGTGCACCCCCGATTAGATTGTTTGATCCATCACCACCACTGTCACGAAAACATTTCCCTGTTATCACAGTTGAACTTGAAACCTGAACGACAGACCATCTGTCCAGGTAGTTGCTACCTTGGGCTGCAATTCGCAAACTTCAGAACAACCTCTTCTGGCCCCACGGTTGAGAAACACTACTAGAGAGAACCAAGTGTGGACTGCACCCTGTCATCAAACCCTACAACCAAACAGATAAGAATAATCCATCCCTAATACACAATATGGATTTGAAAAATAATCTTCAATTATCGAACCAAGAGGATGGTGGCATTGGCCATCAATATTAATTAAAATCCAATTTTGTGGATAAGTGAATATTTCATTTCAGTATAATAATATCTTTTCAGGTTGAGAAGCTGACAAAAGAGTTCAGCATTTACCTAACAAAGGACGGAAGAATATCAGTTGCTGGGGTAACGTCTAAGAACGTGGAATACTTGGCCCATGCTATGCATCAGGTAACGAAGTAGGCTTTGCAAGGAGAACGAAAGAAATTTAATTATCCAAGTGATGTGAGGTGCTTTGAACAGTTAGATATTATGTTGTAGACAGGTGCTACAGATATTAATGTATTTTTGGATCAACATTGATGCAGCGATATTAGTGACGACGTAGCATGGAAGTAATGCCGAATAGTGGCAACTTTTGCCAGTTGAAGGAACCCAGTGTTATGTATTGATGCATTCAGGAAATGAAATTTGCTACTAATTTTTATGAGTGCCATATTGGCATGCAAGTTGTAAATTGAAGTGATCACTATTAAATAGTAGAACAAGTAGCTATGGAAAGTTACCGTCCACCTGCTTTAAATCCGTAAATATAAGGAAATATTATGTACTTCAAAAACTATTAGACCACAGAAAAGGATGAAAATTTTGTATAAAATGAAATTGGAATGTCCACTTAACATTCTAGTAAATGGGGAAAATGTCCAATTACTGTAATTTGATCTCTTCAATGTTATGGAATGATTATGAGGGCTTGATCTGGTTTCTTGCAAAAGCTTGTAATTGTTTAATTATTTGCTGATTACTTGATGTAAATAATATACCTCAAGAAGAGTGTTTTAGTAATTATACACTTTGAATTGTACAAGCACAATGTGTGTGTGTGTTATTTAATTATGAAATATCACCTTGACACCAGTGCAGTGTTTGTTAGCACATTTTCTGAAAGTTGTGTAAATAAAATTTATACCCAGAAGGGTCTCAGTGTGTGTGAGCTTTTGGAGTGCTTTGTGAAGGTCTTGTCTTTGCTAATTTAGAGTGAATAATTATGCATACCTGTTGCAGGGATACAGTATGCTACCTACAATAAATTATTGTGGTTTTACAGGATGTTATCGACACTGAAGACTATTCCCCCAAGATTTCCATGATCCTCAATTTTTTTCGAGAGTATCCAATAGACAACACATTACCATTTAAAATTTATTTTACAATGTCATACTGACATTTCTCTTCATAGCCATACAATCCTCACCTTCTTTATGAGTAATAGGGATGGGACAAATTTATTGGTACCGGCCAATATAGGCATATTAAGTGTATCGGTTTATTAGTAAAATTACCAGTAATTTTACTGATCAGATACATGTATAAATTTCGTGAAAATTCTTTATAAAAAGCTTGTAACTTATTGCAAAATTTTCACATCTTGTTAATTTTGAATATAAAGAATTCATGTGTCAGTACAGTACAGTAAATATCTAAACATGAATTTTCTTTTCAAAGGCAAAACCCATTGCCATCACTTAGTTGCATTCATTGAGAAGGTGAATTAGCCCATGTTTCATCAAGGAAGCAATGTTATATTAGGTCAGTAGCATATTGGTTACAGGTATCAGCGTATATATTAAACTAACTTTTGTAAAACAAATTTTTGCAGCTTATAATTATGAATACTTGTTGTAATTATTATTATAAGCTAGCAGGAGTATATATTAATATATATGTCTGATTAAAAATTATAGATACTAGAGTTTGGAATCCAATTAAAAATTAACCAGTAGACCTACAAAAATGAGTTACATCAAAATTTAGCGTATTCATTCTGCGTTAACCCTTTTGTGCCGGTAGATGAAATATTTGTCATGCACGGAAATACCCCATGGACAGGGCTCATTTGAAGCAAAATGTAACACGTTGGAAAATGTTTTGTTAAAAACGTTGTAATAGCACAAAACATGCAAATGACCTCATTTTATTCAGAATTTCCAAGCCTTTTGTTCTGTAAGGTAAACATGTCGATGTGTACTTATTTTCGGAAGCAACGTACAGAGGAATTTCCATTTTTTTAATTTTTTTTTCAAAATTTGGCTACCTCCCATCGATCTGGGCAAACCGCCACTAGTCACTGATTGCCCCAAGTTATATAAAAGTGAATACGTAGTATCAAAACGATAATACAAATAGTAATTTTTTGAAAAGAAAAAAACTGAAAATCAAGGAGAATTTTCATCACAACTGGCCGCAGACGTCATCAGAAATGTGCCCATCAATCAGGGCAAACCGGCACTAGTCGCAGATTGCCCCAAGTTATATAAAGGCACATACGATAGTACAAATAGTAAATTTTATAAAAAAAAGAAAAAAAAGATTAAAGAATTCAAAATCAAGCCATCCGCTAGCGCCCATCGATCTGGGCAAACTGGCACTAGTCGCGGATTGACCCAAGTTATATAAAGGTGAATAGGACAGCACAACAATTAGCCTGGTGACGCAAGAATGACGTCAGAGGATACTCTGCGATGACGGCAGATGTGAGGTGAAAGCTTGGGAGATTAAACCCAAAATGATTCCATGTGTTCCTTTAATTCTGTTTTATGTTTATTAAACTTTTATTACCAAAACATTTGACGAAATATTAGTCGTCTGACCTTGAGTTACTTCTTTCATCTATAGGCCCCGTCCCAAAAGGGTTAATCTATGCTAACCAATTTTTTTTTTCGAGTATGACTTCTTATTTTTTTTCGCTGCAATAATAAAAAAATGCTTTTTATAGTTTTGCAAACAATCACTCTTTGAAAGTTTAGAAATTAAAAATGGGTGGTCCAATTGTGATGAAATTGTAGTATGGTGTAGGTAGAAAGGTTTTAAACAATTGTTAATTTTCAGATTTTTTTAATTTGTCAATTTTGCTAAACAACTTTTTATTAGTACTGGGTAGTCCTACAAAGATGATATTGTTCTTGTTTTGAAGCTCTTTGCTTCATTTCCATTATCATTTTGTATTTAAAGAGATCTGTTTGGCAGTTACACGGGGATAGGTAATTCACTCTGATAAGCTTAGTTTATATTTTTCCACGCACATTTTCCTAGTGATTGATTTCACCACCCGTTTGGTGTCGTCAAGTGTGTACTGTCTTGGTTAATTTTTAATTGGAGTCCAAACTCAAGTATCTATAATTTTTAATCAGACAGTAGTCTCCGATGTGCTTCATTGGGATACATTGACGAATTAAGAGCTTTTTCCCCGAGATTTCCAGGTTCATGCCTCGATTAGGGTAACCAGATTACTATAAGGGAAAAGCTGTCCAAAAAATGTAGGATGCAAATCATTCACAGTAAATAATAATACACATTACTAGAACATGTTAGCAAATAATGTAAAATTAACACATTTTCAGTGTAAGAAATGTTTTAAAATACAGAATTCCCAAACTTGTAATCATTAGTTGTACTGCTCATGGCCGCATGCACCAACGCCAATTATTTCGAAGTTCAGATGAACGAGATCAATTTTAATCCACTCTAAATGAACTTTGTTTAAAGATTTTCATTGCACCAACGAAAAACTATGTTCATGAGATTCCGTTTAACTGATCCGAGATTAATTTGTAAGGCTATACCTGATTGGTTGGCTAACACAAATGACAATCAAGAACCCCACAGAGTAGTGTGATGTGTTAAAGTATCAACATGTAGGAGAAGAAAGTAATTCAGGCCTCAAACTTATCTGAATTTGAGAAATGTACTGATAAACCTTGTTGACGTAGTAGAGTGTAAATAAATAATAATATTAAAAAAGAACTGACGGCACAAGACAAAAGGATAAGAAAGCATGGAACCTCCTTCTACGGGACTTTAATGCCTTACGAAATGCATTCGATTTTGAGAGAACAGCGTACGCTGAACCTCGCCCGCTCAAATAGATATATTATTATTATTTCTATTATTACTGTACTGTGGTAAGTATTTGAATTTTTCATTTCTTAATTCTTATATATTTATATTATCGTGTCATGTAAATAGCCAGTAACATGTATTTTCGTAAATTTATACAATCATATTTCCATCACCATGTAGCAATACCGTAAACCTTGCACATAATATATGACATTTATATATGTTTTGTGTTCTGGGATAGAAAGTACACTATTTAGAAACATTACGACTTTGCACCACAGAACCACAAATTATTATTATTTTGGCAGTGTTTAGTTTACATAAGTAGTTCTCGAATTATCAGCATTGTACATCCAACATCTCTAGCGTTTGCATGCCCTCGCTCTTTTTATATTAAAAAACAACTGCCTGCAGTCGAAGTGTCAGTATCGTGAACCAGGATCAGACACCAAAATGGTCACGAATGGCCGATCAGAAGATAAACTTGTTTTGATGTTCCTAGATCGCGATCAAGTTTTGAACTCTTCGTGCAATGGAATTTTCCAGTGATCCTTTCCCAATCCGAGTTTAAAATTTGAGGATTTGTCAAAGTATGCTTATGAAACTTTGCACAAACTCTCTGAAATTATTACTCATGTGAAATTTTGAAATTGTACTGATGCAGTACCAAACCTTCTACAGACAGAAATTTCTCTCATCAGTCCATTTTGCAGACATTAATGAAAATACTCGCAACGTTTATAACCTGGAATGGTAAACAATTATTCTTAATTTGTGGTTGTTTTTAGTTAATTATATTCTGCTTTACAAACAAAATATTGAATAAGAATGGGAAAAACATACGATCTACCATCGGTATAAACCCCAAAGCAAGAAATTCCACTTGGGCATTGTACAGTGATGTCAACAGAATGTGATCCTAAAACTTTTGTTTATTAATAGCTTCAGTCTTTGTTCTAGCACAACACACTTCTTGAATCAAAATAAATTCCACTGTTGAATTTGGGAGTAGTCCATGGACTTGTAACTTGCATGATGTTTTCTTATGATTTCTTTTTGACTGAAACGTGTACAGTGGAACCCCGATTTTATGCTCCGGGATTTTACATTTTCAATTTTTTCATCTTGTTTCCAGATAGTCATGCTGGTTAAATTGCCAATAATATTTACTGATTTGATATTTCTATAAATAGCCTGTGATTCATTGAGGCCTAGGATATGCTTTTGTGTATATCTTAAGCTCAAAGTTTGATAACATCTATTGGGGGGTGGGGTGCATCTGGACAACAGTGCACCTAGTGACATGCTGAAGGAAAAAAAAAGCCAAAGATTGGAGTGTGATTGCACTCATGGCTGATATGCAGGCCCCCTCCCACCTTTTACACAGGAAGCAGCTATTGAAGGGGATCTTGTGGTGGTATCCATGGCAACAATTTTAATGTTTAATAACTACACTAAATTTCTAAGTATGAAGTGTACTTTCATGTCACAAAAACACTGAGAAGTATATAGATATGCAACTTTATTTCACAAGTTGATACATACACATATTTAAAACTGACTTGTGTAAAATACAAAATAAAATTTAATTTGTAGATAGGCATTTTCCTCCTTTACACGACTGTATTTGCCTTTATAAACATGCTTTTTCTGTTCTCTATGGATGCCAACATTAGACATTATCTTGCGATACTAAAGTAACAAAATTGTCCGTAAGCATAATTTATTTATGCTGAAGCAGAGACATCACTCGAGACCATACAATGAGGTGACAAGATAAAAGGACATCTTTGTTCAAGAATAATTATAATCATACATTTATACATCTGTAATATTTCAATCATATTTGCTGAAAAATTCAAACTATGGTATTTAAAGTAAAAAAAAAAAAAATAGCATATCTCTGTCTGATACATACAATTATAAGATATGATATAAAACAAAAAATAGGTACAAAAATGAAGGACTGTAAAATATAAAACCTGAATATGACGACTCTTCTATGTACATTTATCACATGTACATCAGTCTAACTTCTTGTTCAGCACAGGCACACTCACTTTTCACAACATAAATCAGTCCAGCACACTTTTAGTAAGGCCTTGGAGGTCCTGCAATGGAAAAAAAAAAAGTCTTACAAATTCAACTCAAAGACAGCTGAGTTGGTGTTTTAAGTCTATTTTATGCACAGTAAGGCTAATTAGGATTGGACCTACAGTTTGAAGTGGGATCCGAATTACTATGTGCCTCCACAGAGTATCGAACCCGGGACCTCTTGATTACAAGGCAATGACGCTACCACTGTGCCATCGGGGAGACTTCGTAAAGAGAATGGAGGGATAGGAAATTTAGGTATGAAGTGTACTACAAACATAAAAATAAGATATTTATGTATGCTTTTATAGCTGGGGGCTATGTTTACGGCATTGCAACGTTTTTGAGTTAGCAAATAATTAGTAATATCCAACTCCCCTGAGTTTTTTTGTTTACATAGCTGGAATTGGTGATTTTTTAAAAAAAATTGATTACAACATTACGACTTCCCAGCACAATTACTTTCTTTTTTCAGTTCAACTAAGATGAGACATATTTTTTCCTACCAGGGAGGAAAGAATTTCTTGAATATTGGCTATCAACAATTGATGAAAAGTTCTAATTTTACTGCCCAAGGAATTTCATTGGGAGTCAATGTGATTGTTACAACCCAGATGTGTCACTGTACATCAGTATTGGTTTGGACCCTTAATTTAGGCAGGTGACTAGGTTTGAATTCCAAGGTGGGTGATCCGATGGAATTTTTCCGGCCTTGTCCCCTCCATCAAGCAGCTTTTGTTCTCACCCAGCCTCAACCTTGGGGAAACACTAAAGTGGGGGAGCATGGTGCTGATCACATCACATTCCCCTTATATGCCTCCTGGCATGGGGAACTTTACCTTACCTTTATTTAGGCAAAGAACATACGCATGGAAATACACAATTCACAATTTGTACATAACAATGTCAAGCTGTAAGCCTAATTTTTTCTGAGTGCAAGATTGGAAAAACATTGTATTGTATGTTGGTTCATGCAATTGTGGGTTTTACAACATTTGCAAACACATCCTGGAATTATCCTATTAAATAAATAAACTAAGGGACATGGAGTAATCTTACCTCCCCTCATATACCCTGATGGTGGTGGGCCTCTCATGGCAGATTGTCCCATTGGAGGATAACCTGTTGGGATAGAGAAATAGAACAAATCAGGGATATTAAATTATGTGACAATCTTGGTCATTTTGCCACAACAAAAATGTATAACATCTGTTCAAAAGGTAACTGAACTTTTCAAAACTACTTTATTTACCTGTTATGCAGCTTAATCCGATATGTCGCTTTCAAAGTACAGTGGGATCCATGAGTATTACCTTGCAAATTGCCCATCACCATGTTCGTGCACTTCATTTGACCCAATAAGAGCTTCCAAGAATGTAAAGAAAACTCAAAACAAGCTGTTGACAAGTTCTGCACCAGGACACAAAAATCCATCGCTTAAAAACACACAGGATGCAAGTTAAAAAATTAATGAAATTGGTCATGGACAATTTGCATGGTAATACTCATGGATCCCATTGTACAAGTTCCCTCCTCTGTTAACCTTTAGCGAACAGAACCTCATGCGAGGGTATTTCTGTTGAAGTCAGCACCTTTTTAAGTGCATGTTTTTCAAACTTAACGCAACACAAAAATCGTAATTCAAGAACTGTCGTATAGAGATGAAATCTGTTTTCTTACCTCTCAGCGGAGGTAAATTTTATATATTTTGCCTCCCAATAATTAGTGTAAAATGAAGAAAATTGAATTTAAAAAAATACAGAATGCTCCTGTGCCCCCTAATACGCTGAAGTGAATGAAAAAATGTACTGTGCAGTGGTGATACATTCCTACAACCATGCAAAGTTTAATTGAAATCAGACAGATACTTCTTGGCAAAAAAACAAGAAAATTGTTCAAAGTCCCAAAAGCCGAGACAATCACGATGTATTAATTAGAAACCTGATGGCAAGTAGCAATGTTATAAAAACCAATTTTGCATGGAAGCAATCATGATGTACACATCATAACTTGTTGGTTATATGTAGGAAAAGTAGTGACAAAAACATTTTGCAGAAAAGGTTTTTTGGAGGCCAGTCGGGTAGGTGATAGTGTTTTGGTAAGTCGGTCGATGCATTTCATACACCTTTCCATTCATGAGGTATTTAAGACGTTTTCCATATTCTTCAACTAATAAAAGCTTGAACAATACTAACTGACTGTTTTTCAATGTTTTAGCGAAATTGCACAATGTACTAAAACATGGGAGACCCAGGTTCGATTCCAAAGATGGCGATCTAAGGTCGGAATTATTACAGCCTTGTCCCCACATAAAGTGGCTCTGGGGCTCACCCAGCCTCAAATCAATGGGTCCCTGGGGGGGTTTAAAGGCAGCCAAAGCATGGTGCTGATCACATCACCTCCAAAATTGCAGAGATCGAGAATGTGGGGGGTTCTACCTCCACACAATGTGCCTTCATGGCACGGGCCGTTACTAAAAGACTGAAATGTAAAAATCCATGTAAGGAAACCAACCTCCACCCTTCTTGATCTACAAATGGATTAACAAGAAAAGAAGGTGGTTGGTTCATTTGCAAAATTTATTTTCATAGAGGTACAATTGAACAGGTTCCTAAGACTATGATGTCAGTGACTACCGAAATTAATAGAATTAATAATAATTTTCACAGATAAAGTAAGTACTTGTTTTGAATATAATGGTCTCTTCTTTTGTTCTTGGAAAAGACCACAACACTGGGCTATTCAGACACCATACAAATAGGACTGGCAGTCATCATTTTCTCATTTTGGATCTACTCTAATGGTAATTAGCAGTTTACTTACCAATCATTCCCGGTGGAGGTCCCATCATGCCAGGTGGCGGGGCCCCTGCAGGTGGCATTCTTTGAGGAGGTGGAGCACTTCGACCGGCTGGGCTCATCATCTGCTGAGAAGGTCCACCAACACCCCGTGTTGGTCCTTGGAGTCCTGGAATTGGAATGAAAAACAAGCAATTAATCAATGTTTTTTTTTTCTTCTATAAATTGATCAATCTATATTCTTCAAATCAATAATTTTGAATTGTAAAGGTTGTTAGCTTCTAGTACGGTCTTCCACCTTTCCGACAGGGACAAAGTTTTTCTCTTCTTTTTTTCGTCAAACAACAGATTTTTATCACCAGCAGTCATTGGCAATACCATTAACACAGTAATAATTGGTCAACATGTAATACAAATATAATTGCATTACACTATTATCAATCCTATCTATATCAATGATATTTTTCAGTGCTCTATGAGGTAAGAAAACTGTTTAAAAGGTGTGCATGGACTAACAGAAACTGGAACTGGACCTAAAGTTTTAAATGGGTGCCCCTAGAAATCCTAAAGTGAGAGAATTAATGCAAAATTGGAACTCTATAAGGCTGTGTCGAAAGGTTCAAAAAGCAGGTTTGAAGTACAGTGCAAAGCCAGCCAACACTGTGATTTCTATGGTGAAAAACAAGTGTTTATAAGGTTGGGAAAACAATGTATTCGTCGTTTTATCTACTGATTGGATTAAGCACTGCAGTCAAAGTACAATATGAAAGATTTCACTTCTAGTCCAAGGTTTCGACTGAACTGTGAGACCATTCTTTAGTCTTGCACAGTTTGTAATGGTTGAAGTATAGCATTAAAAAAAATGTCATTAAATGTATTAATAAATCTCCAAAATATTGCTGAACAAAATTTGGCTATACTGACAATGCAAGAAACTATAAATCCTGGTACCTTACTTCCAACACATCTTTATTAAACTTAAGTAATACCTGGTGGTGGTGCAGATGAACTTGCTGGCACGCCTCGTCCGGCTGCACGCCCTGCACCTGGTCCAGGTGCAGCTCCGGGAATGGGAACGCGGGGAAGTCCTTCTTCTGGGGGAGGAGGTCCTTCAACCGTCAAGGACACAATGTTCTCACCTCGCAGGAGAACGAACCCCAAGGGTCTCTTTTCTTCTCCCTTGTCCCCCTCTTTCGATGTTTTCTTGGTCTTTCGGAACTCTTCGCAGTCGCCAAGGATCAGGTTCATGTGCTTATCAAATGCTGCAAAAGCAATTTACAGAATGTGGAATAACTAACTTTACACTGTGCATGCTTGTTTATTTTTGGCATTACTTTGGCCTCAGTGATTGAGTGTATTTCTTGAACAAGGAATGAGAATAATATCAGAAGAGATGCCCAGTGGACAATGAGTTACAAGTAAAATGAATATCTGATATAATATCCTTGTATCACATTTCATTCAGGTGGTTTTGATTGACTGATATTTATGCTATGAACATATCAGCACATATGCTATTTTTGCCTGTTGCACAATATGGGGATAAGCCCCTTAACTGAAACAAAATTGAGGACAGGCCCCTAACACGAAGGTAGAAGATGTACATTATAATTTGCTAACTCAATTTTCAAACCTCATTCATTCATTACTTAAGAAGAATTAAAACCAACTGTACAACGTGGAAATGTTAAACTTCACATAGGTAATACTTAAACTGCGTTTACCACATCCATCATGAATAAAACTATACTGTTTCCGAGGATAAAATGTCCTAACCTATTGAAAGCCGAGGGTGTGAAGGGACACTCATCACACACAGAACAAAAACAGGAGAAAGCAACTATGTAGAGGATTATCCTAGCCATGGATCCAGGTGCCAGACCATCGTTGGCCTTCTAGAAGCACATATCAGAAGTCACCCTTCACACTTCCATTCAGGTTTCTTATGCACAATCGGGATTGGATTACACTATTAACCACAATCTGTGAAGAATAAGTGCAACTGGAACATGTAAGCCATCCTGTATCTACATTAAAGAACTGAATGAACGAAGGATAAAACCAATGGAAAAGAATAAGCTTATGTAAATTTTACATAAAAATACTTCCATCATATTGCTAACAGTAGGTGAATTCAGTATGCTATTTTCAACAAAACAAGTTCAGTTGACACGCAATATCATCATTTACTTCACCTGAACAAAATAAGCAACTATATACAACAGCTACTTATTACAATATTTAAGAACTCACCCTTAAACGTTCCAACAAAGGTTCTAGAGTCCTGCAGAATGACACGGACTCTATAATTCACATGTTGCAGCATCTTATTGCTTTTCCCCAACTACAGATGGAAGAAAATAAAAGACAATTAACTATATATTTTATAATACACATTGATGTTAAATTTTTGTAGCAAAATAGTTCATGCCAACTTGAAATCACAATGGAAAGCACACATTTACAAGGAAACTGTATGAATTAGACCACAAACTTTATTTTTAACACACGCTTACATAAACTATAGCCACATATATCTAATTAAATATTACCTTCAGTTGTACGGTAGTTTTGTTAGATGGATCCCAAGTGGTAGCACTTATCTCCTAGTGTACCAGCCCCGGACATCTTTTAATATATGCTCCTTGCAGACTACAGATCTACGTCTCACGATCTATAGGGCGACAGGAGCAACAAACCTTAATCATAGCAGATAGGTATTACACTTTTAACAACACTTGTAAGAAACAACTTAAAAAAACAGAACTAGAACATGATGTTTTCTTTATATGGGCAGGACATGTAGTAATGGATTCTAAAGACTGGGACAGAGTGTAAAAAATCATAAGAGACGAACAACAATGAAATTATGTAATACACACATTTTGTCATCAAGTGTAATTTAATTCACAGTTGGTAATGGCAATGAGTTACTTCCTATTGGTAACGAATTTGCATGGTTTATGAAGATTGTGTTTCAAATGAACATCTTGTTACCTTCTGAAGTTTCACTTATCGTACAGGTGAAACTCGGAAGTCTGCTTTCAAAGCTGAAAGTGTAAGATTGTTCCACAATTATTCAAATCTATAAATTTAATTGTTATGTTTCATGCTCATAGTAATTTTTATGTTTTCTTCCTTCAATTTTTGTATGTGTCTTGTGCATTTTGTGCCCTGCGTTATGCTTTGGGCTCTGGCTACGCGATGCATGCAGGTTTGAGTCTTCTGGATGAAGCATAACTTTTCTCCTGATATTTTGGTCTGTCTATGAGACCACTGGCCATCCACCACCAAGAGGAAATTCGGGAGCTATGAATGAGTAGTGTAACCCTGTCATGGAAACCTACAACAACTGGGGGTTCATCATGCTGACCACATGTCAGCCCGCGACTTGTTGGACGATTGCCCACCTTGGTAGGTGGGAGTGAGGCTGGCAGTCAGTAGGTAGGCCCTGGCCCTCACAGGCTGTTGTTCCATGGGTTATTTGTGGTTTCTAATATCAAGGTATGTATGTAAATTCATGACAATGATTTTCTTGCATATGCAATTGATTTATTTGGGATGAAATATGATTTTAAGCAGTGGCAAAGCATGACATTTTTACGTAGTAATCCCAAGACTTGCCAAACGTCAGAGGGGGGGGGGGGGGCAATTACTACATTGATAATGATGATAACAGTGTTCGTACATGACATGTGAAGTAGAGATGGCTAAATCTATTTTTTTTTCTATGGAGTATATGATCGTAAAATAAGAAAGACAAAACTTTCTTAATAAATTCTACCCGAAAATTGGAAAAAGTGTTAAACCACTCTCCGAAATTCGGATTGACTCCAAAATTTGGGTAGTAAAATTTCCGAATCGAGATTTTAAATTTTCCGCAATCCTGATATTTTTGGCCATCCCTGGTGTGGAAGTAAGATATATGCTAGGAAAAAGGTTCTGTTTGAGTAAGTATGTCTGTCATCTCGAGAACAAAAATCTTGATCAGTCTTGTCATTTGTAAGCATAATAAACACAAAACAACAGGAAGTACTTTGTGTTTTGTAAAGCAAAACATTTATTTCCAAAATCGATATTTGAACCATAGGATCAAAATAAATAAATAAATAAATAAAAGGAGAAATACTATGAAGGAAATACAATGGAGCCAGAACTGCTCTTTCAATTTAAGTTCTTTCTAGCAGTAATCAAGCTTTTGCTTGCTTACATTTTTTTAAGCACCATTACTTTCATGTATTCTATGTAAGTTGTGTTGCGATGCCCTTTAGTATGTTTTTTTTTTTTAGCGTTACATGCTTTATAGTGCTGGGCTTTCCGAGAAGTTTAATCTTGATGACGTCACAGAAACCCTGCAGTGTTTGTAAAGAAGAGTGCTGAAAAAAAAGTCTCTATGGCCAGACCTTCAAGAGTGGGGGAAAAACAGTCGAAGGACCTTGGATTCGCAGACCTGCTGCGATGACTTGGCCCGCCTGACACAATTGCACTCAACAGGAAACGTAGCAGGCCAGTTGGGCACAGGGTGTAGAACTGGGCTCTCCTTTCGATGAGCTAAACTTAGTGAATCTCTGGGGTATTTCTAGCTGTTTCGTGATGTCGCTTTACCAATTTCGCTCAAATATGTGAATATTCTGACTTATTTTTTACTTCTTCTCTAAAATATTTAAAAAGCAATATTTTTATTATTTTGCTTTGTCATCGCTGCATCTCCCGATTACCGGATGCCTCGCCTCTGATTTTTAAGGTATTGGTAATTTTACATTGCTAGACTAGGAGTTGATGTTGACAATAATTCCTCAATATTCTTAGAATTTGCACATGTTTTTGTGCTGGTAGAAGAAAATCTGGTAACAGTTCGATATATCGGAGACACATTAAAATCGGATATTTTGTGTTTCCCATGGTTCGTACTTACGAATGTGTATTGGGGAACATAATTCAAGGTGCCATTATGCTTTTTACATGAAAACGAACACAATTTTTCACACATAGAGTAGTTTTTGTTATTCCTTTTTTCGCTTCCCCAACACACAATATGGCGGGCACACGTCGACTACAATTGTCAGTATGCAGTGTTTCCAAACTTATTCCCGAAAAATACCTACAATTGCGTTCGCCATGTATTCAAATTGCACATTATGCACGGGTAGCTGACGGATAGCCCCACGAACCATTTCTGATAAGGTTAGGTTAGGCAAGCATAGTTAAAAAAAAAATGGGTTGGAAACACTGACAGGGGGTTACTTCATCAAACGTATGGAGCATACGGTTCACGTAGAAAAGCAATGGCAATTGTGCGTAGGTGAGATATCTCTCTTGCAAAATACATTATTTCCGGTCAAACAGATACCACGATGAAAGAAAATACCTCGACGAACGTTAGAAACCTTAGAGAAACTCATTTCCGTAAGTAGTTTCTTGTGTAAAAATGAAATGTGTCTCCAATGTAACAAATTGTTACCGATTTTTTTTTTTAAAAAGTGGTGAAAGTGATTTTGGACATGAGGAATTGGAAATATGCTAATCACAATTTGAGGCTAAATAGCTCACTCATTTGTAGATTCCTCATCTTGAATTTCAGGCTTTCAGAACACCGAAATCTGTATAGGGTATTAATAGAAAAACGTCAAAATTTTGGAGGGTGTACTGTTTCTCAATGGTCCCGTTTGTGCATATTCAGAAATAAAACAGTTCGGAAAAACTAGGTATGAATTTGTATAACAAACAGTAGGGAGAGATTATTGATTGTTAGTTGTGAGTAGAATACTCCCATCATCATGGAGTAGAATACAGAGAAATGACTACATCATATCACTGCATAAAAAAAGTGGATGATGGGCCATTCATTTGCAGTGATACATAACAGTGCAAGGATCTTCCATCCATTTACAAAATCTTTTATCTTTTGTTCATATTATGGACTTTCGATACTGGTTGCCTTCGGACTATTTATAATCACTTCCTTGTAAAAAATGTTTCACCGTCAGACGAATTAATAGATTTTGTAACCAGATCACGTGATTCGTTATTGAAAATTCGCTTTTTGTTGCTTTACGGGTGAAATCACTCTTAGTTAATTTTCGAACCCAATCCCAGGTTATGCACTTAAGCCACGTGAAATTAGAGCAAAAGACCAAAGGGGACAAAACAATTTACCAGGGATTTCAATCATACCATGCACTCATAATAAAAAAAATACAAATGCTACAATCCTACACTCGTATCAATTATTCTCAATTTGACCCTTTCTTGTTCAAACGGATACTAATGCTTGTATAAAATTAGCACCTTCCCGCTTTAAACGACAAATACGAATTGTCCTTTCATCTGCATTTTTACTGATTAATGAACATATCATGTTTTTCCGTTCCTCCATTACTCCATTATCCAAGTATTTTTTTTTCAACGTGTTGGTACATTTTCGGGATGTTCATTACTTACCATTCTGATACTTCACTTTACAAACCACGAAAACGATTACGACTAAATTCTATAACTTTTTCACTAATATCTTCCGAGTAACATTTACAAACAACAACCACGCCGGTAACTTCACAGTTGCCAGGTTGCCAGTGCATAGATATCACTGTCATATTATATCAGTAAATGGTGATTTTTTGGTCTTAAAGGTTTGACTTGGTAACATTGGTCGTGTTTGTTTGGTTTCTAGATTTTACGTGAATCTTGTATCTGAAGAAGAAAATCAGCACAGAAAATCAGTATTCATCTGCATCGTGTCGTAAAAAGTTTACACAGAATTCTTCAAAATGGTACGTAAAATGTATTTGTTGTTATGCAATGACTGTTATCAGTTGTAATGTACAACACGATCATATTTTTTGTCCTTTTTTGGGTCTTGCATGACACTACCGGGTTAAGGGACCGGCATAATCTCTCTAATGTTGCTTTAGGAATATTTGTAAATGGTAATAATATGGGAAGAGAAACCAGCTCTTTTTAAATGCTTGACAATGTTCATATTTTCTCTTGTCAAAGGAATGAATTTCTAATGCAAACTGTCTATTTAATTTTAAACGTTGCATGTACGTCGAATGCTTTGGTAGTAGAAAGTGCAAGGGAAAGTACATTACATAGATAAGCTTCAATATTGAAGGCCAAAAGAAGGAACAGTGGAGTAGGGTAGCGATCATGTCACTGTTACTCATCTTGTATGATCGTGTTTATTCTAAACCACCTCAAGATTTATTGTTTTTTCGTGTATTTGTACACTGCAAAGTTACATCGTAAGTGTGTAGTTTCTAAGTACAGACAAACTATATTCTTTTAATGTCTTCGCTTTCCTGCATGTCTTGATCATGTGGTAGAGATAACTTTTTTTGTCCTCTTTAGAACTGTACACTTTTTTTCTTTTTAAAGCAATTTTATTTCTTACAGACCATAGGCAAGAATAATAAAATGCTACAGCATGTGAATTATCGTGTGCGTGTAGTCCTGCAGGATTCGAGAACATTCATCGGAACTTTCAAAGGTAAGTGGAAAGTTTCATATTATTAAATCTGAACTCCATTAGTCAAAATCTCCTTTAATTCAGTTGATGCAAGCAGGAGTTTCGGTACTAATCTGATAGTCCCCGGACAGATTTCTTAATTTTTACAGAAGAAACTACTTACAGTAATAAGTTCGTGTAGCATTGTCAGTAACATTATCGTATGAGGGAAACGGATTCCTTCAAATTTACAGGAGAAAGTACTTACGGAAATCATTTTCTTTAGCGTTTTGGAAGTTCCTGAATGTAGATTTGATCCATTTTAATGTGAATGCGTGTTGTTTTCTGCGAAAATCTCTGTCAGACATGCTGTTTCTGCTCCTGCCATTTGCTTTCTGCATGATGATGCAACCCCGTAGCCAGTGTTTCAGCCTCGCCTTGTTTTCACTATTCACTAGAACATGACGTGTCGAGTATTTTTAATTATTTTTTTTTAACTACTTGCTTAACCTAACCTAACCTTACGGAAAATGGTTTTTGGGACTAACATGAATGGTTATTGGGGCTAACGTCAATGGTTTTTGGGGCTAACGTCAATGGTTTGTGAGGCTAACGTCAATGGTTTGCGACGTATTAGCATAATTTCAAATCCGGGCACAAAAGTAGATATTTTCCGGTGAACGAGGTTGCAACACTGCATAAATCGACAAAACACTCTCAGAATGTATGTATTTTGTTAATAGAATCTAATAACATATACCTGCCGCAAAATTAGTTTGGTATTGAGAGCTGAAGGAACACGTGTCACGGTGTTGCCATATCATGCGGTACGGTACGCAGTGCTGCCTTCTGACGCTGTGTCGAGGAAAACGTGTTATGAAAAAGAACAACAATGATGAAATGTGTTATTGTTTTTCGAGGAAAACTGAATAACAATGATGACAACAATGATGAATGTGTTATTGTTTTCTCTTCATTTCCATCTCCCTTACAACATGAACGAATTAACGAAACGAGCGTTGTTTACAGGTTACCTTTTCAATCCATTCTGAAAATACTGAATATATACACTTGCAATAACCATTTCTTTCCGAAGTCACCGTTAAAGTCTGACTATCTTTCAATTATACCGCAACTGAATTACACAAAGTCCAGTTGGTGAGGCATCCGACTTTTACGCGGGAGACCCGTGGTGGTTTGGGGAACTCTTTCAAATATCCTTAGCAGGCCTCCCGAATGGGGTAGTGGTAACGTCGTCGCCTTGTAATCAAGGGGTTCGATACCCGGTGGAGGCACATGGCATAGTGGTTCGGATCCCACTTTAAACTGTTTTACCAGTCCCGATTAGCCTTCCCGTGCATAAAGTGGACTTAAAACAACAAATCAATCAATCAATCAAATATCCCTAGCGGCTCCGGAGTCGACTCAGCCCAAATGAGTACCTGGGGCAAACCTGGGGTAAAGGCGGTTGGTGAACCACATCACCGCATCACCTCCATAATATGGTCGAGGTCGAGAATGTGTGGAGCCCTACCTCCACATCCCCATATGCCTCCATACTTTACTTTATTTTGCGTCCATTATTTGTTTTTGTATGAGAATCCCAGAGATTTTATGATGTTTTCCCACCTTGAAAAAGTCCCGAATCTTTCAACGAAACGCGCAGTTTCCCAACAGTGGGATGAACTTTCCTCCTATAATAAGAGTAAATATGGCGACGAATAGTCTTTTGCTGAAAGGTATCTAAATTTGTTACGCGTTTACTGATATTCCTCTACTTTCCTGGGGTTTCCAGTTTTGAAGCCTCGCATTGATTTATTTCTACCATATTATATTTTTCTTTCCCTATGGTTGTTGTTAGACATGCCGACAGCAGCAGCAGTCCAGAACTTTATTTACAGAAATGACTGAACCCCCATTGTTTCTCTCTTGCTCAAAATATTTGTGCACAGAACAAACGTTTTCCCGCGTTTGGCCTTTGAGAGGAATTCCTCGAGTATTGTCTCCTGTGCTTGACATTCTTCACACAAGCACAAGACACATTCAAGCAGAACTCAGAAAATTATGTACAAGAAAGTAACACACTAAAACAACACGCTATATACAACAAAGAATACTCTAAATTCAGTAAACACTAAACAAACGGACCGGTTAAAATATCACAGCAACGCAACGCAACAAAGAAACAACATGTCCTCTCCCAACAACATGAAAACTGATCGCAAGAACAATCGCCCGATAAGTGGCAACACCGTAATAAACGTTTCTGTTGCTAGGTAACCAGAGCTTGGGTGAAGCACTGGGACGATTTTGATTGGCTCGCATGCCAGCAACCCACCCTGCGCAGTAAAGTAGACCCGCTTTCTCCACGTGCTTCTCAAGCGTCAATACCAAACTAATTTTGCAGCAGGTATAATTTTAATTTTCAACGTTTGAATTTGGCATAGGAACGTGCATATAAAGTAAAAAGAAAGGAAGAAAATATTGCTACATCTTTTCACACACTTATCAAATGTACCCTCAGTGATAAAGTCTTTTCTTGAACTTTATATAAAATCAAAATTCTAGTATCTAGCATTAAATATTTATATTCTCTCAAGTGTATTATATATTGATGCAATAGTTGCTAAACCTGCCAACAGAGCAAGCCTTGTGTAGTGGTTATCAACTGTTGTAAGACCAAAGCATGGTAAATTCATTTTTTAAATTGATGCCATGCTAAAAAAATTTACCCCTTTCTGATTTTTTTTAACTTTATACATTAATATGCACACTTGAAATTAAATGTTAATAAATAAATTATGCCATATGTTATACGTCTAGGCATGTTGACAAATATAAAGGGTCGGGTACCCTATTCTACACCCTCGAATTTTGAATTTTTTTTATTTTCATTATGAACATTATTTGATCCTATTTGTGAATAAAAAAAAATTGGAGCGTGGAAAGAAGTATTTACGACTGTACAGCCGTTTAAAGTTGAAATTTTGTCGTTTGAAATGGTTCGCAATTATTTCCAATTTCTAGATCGTGATACTAACACGACACCAAATTTTAACTATCGATCTCAACCTAACTGAACTAACCTATCCACGTGCCAATGGTTCGTGGGGCTAGCGTCAATGGTTCGTGGGGCTAGCGTCAATGGTTCATGGGGCTAGCGTCAATGGTTCGTGGGGCTAGCGCCAATGGTTCGTGGGGCTAGCGCCAATGGTTGGTGGGGCTAGCGCCAATGGTTCGTGGGGCTAGCGCCAATGGTTTGTGGGGCTAGCGCCAATGGTTTGTGGGGCTAGCGTCAATGGTTCGTGGGGCTAGCGCCAATGGTTCGTGGGGCTAGCGCCAATGGTTCGTGGGGCTAGCGCCAATGGTTCGTGGGGCTAGCCCCAATGGTTCGTGGGGCTAGCGCCAATGGTTCGTGGGGCTAGCGCCAATGGTTCGTGGGGCTAGCGCCAATGGTTCGTGGGGCTAGCGCCAATGGTTCGTGGGGCTAGCGTCAATGGTTCGTGGGGCTAGCGTCAATGGTTCGTGGGGCTAGCGTCAATGGTTCGTGGGGCTAGCGCCAATGGTTCGTGGGGCTAGCGTCAATGGTTCGTGGGGCTAGCGTCAATGGTTCGTGGGGTTAGCGCCAATGGTTCGTGGGGTTAGCGCCAATGGTTCGTGGGGCTAGCGCCAATGGTTCGTGGGGCTAGCGCCAATGGTTCGTGGGGCAGCAGACCATCTCCCTGTAATGAAGGCTAAAATTAAACCAAAGAAGGTAACTTACCTCTTTTTACCAAGGCCAGGTATTGAATTGTGGGTCGAATTTCAATTTGTAAGTCCAAAAATGAAGTAACACCTACGTTGAAAGTCCTTGTTGCCCTTTTTCACAGAATACCAACCTCCACTCCCTGCCCATCATAAAAACTAGAAGTCGCAAATTATCCCATCCCACAAGTCATTTAGAAAAAACAACCCTCCCCTTTACGGCATGCAGTTGAGAAAAAAATATTATTTCCAATTTCTGAAGTCGCATAAATGAAATCGAATGTCTGAAATGTCCAATCTACCAATATATCGCACAGAGAACATATCGCAATCGCAAATGTTCCTATTGCACAAGTCAATCACAAGAAGAAAAAGAAAAAAATCAGACGTGCGCCTGTGACATAAATCGATCATCCGAAATCTTCAGACTTGCGCCTGTGACATGAATGCATCATTCGCCATCATAAAGTTGTGAAAAACCTTTTTGACGTTACGCAAGGAATTTTAATTTCATAAAAAACGTAAGTTTCGTAGCACGTAGATCAAAAAAATTACTTTCCGCGCTATTTAGAAACATAGTTTATTATGAAGAACTAATTTTTGTAACGAGAATATTTGAAATGTGCGAAAAATTGAGGGTGTAGAAAAGGGTACCCGAGCCAATATAAAATTGAGTTTCAAATACTTGGCAATCACTGGATCTAATAAAGTCTTGCAGCCAGCCCAAAGTCCACTTTATGCTCATTGTGAATTGAACCTGGAACCCCTTGATTACAGAGAGAAACATTACTTTATGCCATCAAGGACGTAATTCATTTTGTACATGGCCTGTAACATTCAATCAAAAATCCTGCCATTTTCAAACAGTATTTGCAATATTAAGTAACCATTGACTCTAATCTCCCTTGTTGTAGCATACTGATCTTAATTATTTAATGGAATACAGTCCGGCCAGGGAAGCTGGGAAGGTCTATTACAAATGTGAGGCGGGCAGCAGGTACAAGCGCCAGCCAAATTACACTGTGATATTTCGTTCATATAGATTTACTTGCTTTAATTTTCATTTCGAACCCTTCCATAATTTGAAACATCTCTACTTACTTCATCGATGTTGCCACAGCAAACTATTTTCACGGTACCCTTACCTTCCCAAATTGTTATTGCTGCCACAGACCTCCAGGTACGTTCAACTTTAAGCCAAAAATTTTGTACAGAGGGAGATACTGTCATGGTGGCGATCATACTTTTGTAGTTCTACTTGTAACAACTATTTTGAAGATTGTGAGTCATTGCACCGCACAAGATTGTAATTTTGAAGTTTACTAAGAAGTATATAACTCTACATATTAGACTTTACAAGTGAGTAAAAATAATTTCTTCGCAAAAATTAAAACTTAACAAGCTCTTATGTGCATCTCCGCCATTTGTCTAGCCCCAGGACTATCTTTATCTTTATTGTGTCTTGTTTATCATGGCGAAGTTAAG
Source organism: Lepisma saccharinum (assembly GCF_977018435.1). Classification (NCBI taxonomy): domain Eukaryota; kingdom Metazoa; phylum Arthropoda; class Insecta; order Zygentoma; family Lepismatidae; genus Lepisma; species Lepisma saccharinum. Next base: position 30,652,812 of record NC_139245.1, on the reverse strand, counting down.
GCTTTGTAGCCTTTTCTACCACTTAACCATGTTTACAACAACATTTAAACCATTACATAGAAAGGTAAATTTTAAAATATAAAAAGAGAAATATAAAATTACAAAGAAAAAATTACAGAAAAAAATGATAAGAAAAAAAATACATACGGGAATAAAATCCTAACCTATACACACTAACATACAACAAAACACACACATACACACCACACACAATCAGATATTCATGACAGTAGTCAGGGATTTGAAATATTAAGGTGAATAAGGATTTTCAGTGTTGTTCAACGCTTAACTGTATGCAATTTATCACTAAATTATAATGTGCTAACTATTTGTGCCCAATAAAAAATGTTTTAATTGCGTCTTAAAGACATATACTGAAGATGAGTTTCGGATTTCGAGGGGCAGTGAGTTCCAAAGACGAGAAGTAGAAACGGTGAAAGATTTTGAATAAAAATTTGAGTTCTCCCTCGCGATCTGGTGTCAAGGCTGTGTGATTCGGAAAGCATTGAGAATCTCCTCGAGAGATAAGCCGGTTCCTTTGAACTGATTGCCCTATAGAGAAGGGTGAGATTGTGTACCTTTCGCCGATCAATTAATTTGAGCCAATTTAGCTTTGTAAAGAAAACGGATAAATGGTCCCTATATTTCAGATTGAAAATAAAGCGGACGCAGGTGTTTTGTACTCGTTGAAGACGTTGAGCGAGATCATCTGGTAATTCGGAATAGACAGAATCGCAGTAATCGAAGTGTGGAAAAACAAGTGCTTGCACCAGTTTGATTTTAATGCTAACGGGTAGAAAATGTTTAAGCCGAACAAGAGCGTGTAATGCAGCGAAGGCTCTTTTACTAGTTAAATTTACGTGATCTCACCATGAGAGATGCTGATTAACTCTTTGCGGCGCAGTGGTTACCAATGGTAACCACCTCAAGATTGTCCTTTTCGGCTCGGTGGTTAGTGTCACTGACCACCACTTGAAATGCAAATTTTCGTTTTGTGTGGTATTTTAACTCGAATGTTTCGCTTTGAGGTGTATCGCCTTTTGTCTGAAATGAGATTTTGGGGATTGTTTTTTCTTATGTTTACTCCAGTCTCCTTTATGGTGCCGCTTTTGTTGAATGTTGTTGTAAACAGTGATTGTTAATGACTAATTGTTGTAATGGTAGTTCTTTTTCGTTTTCTGCCGAATCCACTGTGCTTTTATTTTTCCCCATTACCGTGGCTACGTCTGTGCCAAGAAGTGGAGGTGTTTGTGCGGTCGTTCACAAAGGAACTCTTCATATGTAGGTGGTTAGTGTTGCTGACCACCGCGCAAATTTGGTTGCTTTCGGAACTCTGTGTAAAGTTTACATATTTCCTAGAATCATGGAGAGGCTGACTGATCAGGATATTCGAGACTTTTTTAATGCTGAGGACATACCCTCAGGCTCCGATTTGGACTTCAGTAGTGATGATTCAGATGCAGATCCCACTTTTCACCCAGAAATAAGTGCAGAAGGAATGTGCATTGCAGAAACGTCCTCTGAAGATGAATTTCTTGGGTGCAATATTCCTACTAACGAAGGACCTTCGACATCAACACAAAGTGCCACAGGTTGTGTTAGTGCATCAATGAGCGTCAGACAACAGGATGGTTCCAATGAGGTCACAGTGAGTACTCCAATTGTGCCATTGGTTCATGTAACAAGGTCACCAATCTGGGATCAGACATCTCATCAAACAACTCCAGTGCCACATTTCTCAAGTAGGGTGGGACCGACTGATGCTGTGAAGGAACTGCAAGATAAGAGCCCTCTTGCAATTTTTTCACTCTTTTTCAATGATGAGCTGCTCAATCATATTGTGTTTCACACGAACTTATATGCTACACAACAAGGTAAGCCCTTCCAACCGACAGACATGGATGAAATTCGAGTATTTATAGGAATGAACATTTTTATGGGTCTCAAACGAATGTCAAGTTACAGAGATTATTGGTCATCAAAACCAGACTGGCATGACTATTATATTTCAAAACTAATGAGTGTAAAAAGGTTTGGTTGGCTGTTGGGTCACATACATTTCAACAACAATGCTGTTCAACCAGAGCGTCGTGATCCACAATTTGATAGATTATATAAACTCCGACCATTTCTGAACAATCTGGCACACTCTTTCGCGCAAAACTACAAAGCTTATCAGAAACTTGTCGTCGATGAATCGATGGTAAAATTCAAAGGAAGATCTAGTATGAAACAATTCATGAGGGATAAGCCAATCAAAAGAGGTTTCAAGATATGGATGCTCTGTGACTCGTCTGGATATAACCACAGGTTCGAAATGTATACTGGGAAAACAAGCGATCAAGGTGAGAAAGGGTTGGCTTCCCGAGTTGTTCTCAGTCTCTGTCATGATTTTATTGATAAAAACCATGTTCTATTTGTAGACAACTACTTCAATAGCTATGAGCTGCTGCTAACTCTAAAAGCCAAAATTATTTTTGCATGTGGGACAGTGAATCCTGCACGGAAGTTCCTACCTAGTCTCAAAGCGGAGAAGGAACTAAAGAGAGGAGAATATGATTGGCAACAGTCCGATGATGACATAACAATGATAAGATGGAAGGATAAACGAGCAGTGAACTTTTTGTCTAATTTCCACAATCCCAATGATACAATAACCATCAGTAGGAAGGCAAAAGATGGTACTATTTCAGATGTGCCCTGCCCAAAGATTGTGAAGGAGTACAATGAAAATATGAATTTTGTCGATAATTTTGATCGACTGAAGAATGATTACCAGATTGACCGCAAAAGTAAGAAATGGTACTTGAGATTATTTTTCACTTTCTTGATGCAGCTCTAACAAATGCTTTTATTATTCACAATCAAATTGAAGGTGAGAAGTTCACTAACAAGGAATTTAGGAGGGATGTATATATAGGTTTGCTCTCCAAAAGAATAACAACTCCACACACTCCCCCAAACAGAAGTGTAGAAATAAAGCGCCACAAACCTAGTGTCATGCCGAGTATTAGGAACCAGAGTGCAAGCCATCAACCTAAGAGGTCCACATCAAGAAGATGTGCTAAGTGTAGCACGAAGAGCAATCCAGTCCGCACAATATGGATGTGCAGTGTTTGTAATGTGCCCCTTTGTTTGCGGAAGGATAAAGACTGTTTCCAAACCTTTCATCGAAATTGAAGTTGAATTTAGGTAAAGAAAACCTTTGTATTTCACAATTTTCATTCACATATGTTGCATAAAAAAACATGTTACATTTGCGTGGTGGTTAGTGCTGATAACCACCAGTTTTTTTCAAATTAAAATTACAATTACAATAGAATTTAAGAAATATTATGAAAATATGTATTCTTATGTCAAAATAAAAGATATTAAAAGTGTTAATGTAAAAAAAAAAAATTCGAACCTTCTCCGCGCCGGAAGGGTCGGGAAATTTATCCAACTCCTGAGCCGCAAAGAGTTAAACATTACGCCCAGATTTTTGGCTGTTTTACTTAATTTAATAGCTTTCCCTAAGACCATTATGGGCAGGAGGGAAGAAATTTCAAATGCTGAAAGCATTTTTTGTGAACCTATAATAATAGTTTGGGTTTTCGAAGGATTAATTAGTAGCCCATGATTAGCTGACCAAGTACTGATACTGATTTTGTTCAGATCATAATTTATATCGCGAATTGAATTTTCAATATTCTTTGGAGGAAATGACAAATACAGCTGAACATCATCTGCATAGATGTGATATTTACAGTGTTCGAGTGCGTCAGGAATATGGTTAATGTACAGAGAGAAGAGGAGTGGACCAAGGACGGTTCCCTGGGGGACACCGGCGCTGATTGATCGCCACAACGATTTCTCACCAGAGTTGAAGACACATTGTTGGCGTTCATTAATATACGAACGGAACCAAGCTACGGTTGGGTCAGAGAAGTTGTACAGGAAGGATAGCTTGGATAGCAGGATGTCGTGGTCAATAGTCTGAAAAGCTTTACTAAAGTCCAGAAGTACAAGAATAGTTACTTCTTTAATGTCCATGGCGTGTATTATGTCGTCCGTCACGTTGATGAGCGCTGTGCAGGTGCTATGGTTGCACCGGAATCCCGATTGGAGGGGATTCATTAGATTGTTTCGTGATAAGAAATTACGCGTTTGGTTACTGACAACGTGTTCCCGAAAGCTTTGGACAGAGCCGGAAGAATACTTATCGGCCGGTGGTCGCCGAGGCTGAGAACTTTGTTTGTTTTCGGCAGAGGGCGAACCTTAGCCAGTTTCCAAATCGACGGGCACGGCTTCAAACAAAAGCTCATCGTTTTCAATCTGTAATTTCTGCAGTCACCCCCTATTTTGACACTGAACAAGTCTAATTGGCATGCACAGTTCTGTCCATGGTTTTGGCTAAGGCAGCCGGACTGTATATGCACATTTAGTTTTGCATACATATTATGAATAGTAAAGTTTTTAATCGTCCTGAAACATCTAATAGTTTAATATTAATGTTTGCCTAATTTTTATGACATCAGCTCACAAACATGTGAAAGTTTGTTTTAAGCTCATTTTATAATAGGATGGGTTAATCAGGACTGGTCCTACAGTTTTAAAATGGAATCCAAATATTTACGCCACATTTCTCCACTGAGGATCAAACTTGTTACTGTTTGATTACAAGTCTTACCACTATGCCACTGTACGTACACAAACTCACGCAACCGAGACATTGACTGAACATAACGTTTGTACAAAAAGCGACGATAGACATGAACCTTGCATTGAGTGTTGACTTTGTCAGTATGGATATTTTTAAAACATCAAAGAAGAAAATGATTCTCTGCAAGAACATTCAGTATGGAGAAAAAGTTTCTAAGGTTTAAAAAAGTTTTGTACAAAGTAAGAAAAAATGAGACAGGGAGTTGCTTGCAAAAATTTTTGACGTTTGTCGATGTTCTCTGTGGGTATTTATGGAATTGGCAAAAGAACGATAAATTTTTATCCATTCTATGCATTACAGACGATTTATGCAGTTAATTATGACATATTCATAAAAGGTATTTTTTTTCAAAATTATGAAGTGTACTGGCAACATTGGTCGTGTCAGAGTGCAGTTCCAGTTGTGCCAGACATCTGGCTTTGTTATGCAATGTCCAGATGAAAGAAAAGATTTGAAATTTATCATACAAAAAAATAACCTGCCTACAAACTGACATGACCAATGTTGCCAGTACACTTCATAATTTTGAAAAAAAAACAAACTTTATGAATATGCCATAAATTGCCTGTAATGCATAGAATGCACAAAAATTGATCCGTCTTTTGCCAATTCCATAAATACCTACAGAGAACAGACAAAAATAAAAAAATTGCAAGCAATTGCATATCTGTTTTTCAACTTAACAGCTTTACAAATGAAGAACTGTCAGAAGTACTGAATCAATAATATCTGATAATTTATCATAATAATAATTTTTGCCATAGTAGTACTTGCTATAAATCAACAGACATCTGTTTTACATTTTTCGTAATCTCATTTAGAGGAGTTAATCAATGATAAAAAAAAATGTCACACATGTAACAATTACAGTATGTGTTTGTAAATGTTTGTGTTTTCTCTAAAATGTATTCATTAAAACAAAATAATAAACATGCTTTATAAAATTTTTCACTGTTGCTAGCTGAATTTTAAAATCTCCGATATAGCATAGTTATTCATGCTGTTAATGGTAAAGCTGCCTTTGGGAAGGCCAATATGGCACAATTTTATATTAATGAATTAAATGTTTGAAGGTCACTTTACAAAATATATAGCTTTATTTATAAAAAAATGCCTGCAGGGTGTCTACCAAAATAACAAATCCAACATTCTTGACCTTTTTCTTCGCCTCCCCCCTTTTACCATCGTTTATTTAAGTGCCCCCTACTTAGGTAATTGGAAATTAAGATAACAGATATTTTTATTCAATGAAAAATCTATACCACAAGGCAGGTTAAGATAAATCTGAACCTGCACAAGATTTGGACGTGCTTTCGTTATTGATGCATAGAAAAATTAATGCTTCAGACTCCATCCTGGATGTGGAATGGTCACATTATTTAATATTTTTACAAAACTTCATGCACACAAGAATGTATTTCTTAAGAAACAAAATGAACAAATCGTAACCACAACTCAGTACAGTTTTAGATTTCCAAATATTCAATTTTATTAAATCTCAGTACAGGTATACAGGGTCTCTACTAAATGTCTGTTTTTAAATTCCAGGTTTTTTTCAGTTTTGTCCGGGTCTATTTATATTATTTTCCAGGTCTATATTTTTTAAACAAAGAAAAGTTGTTTTTGTTAATTACCCCTACCAGAAGCCCAGTTGAGAAAATTTGCAGTAACTAAAAAGCAAGCTGAGTTCTCACCTTTAACTGCCCTGTAATTCATATCCCATGTTACTGCATATTCTTCTTGGATGGGGCATGGCCAGTCACTTTATTTTTACAAAATTTACTCATACTCATACAAATTTATTCATAAAATATACTCATAGAAAATGTACTTGCGCTTGTACAATAATTCTGTAAGTAACAAAAACAATGTGTTCAGATTGGAGTTCTTTGAGTACAACATTTTTTAGTATAACTTTCTTCCTTTTCTTGACATTTAAAAATATTACCAGCAGCTATAAATGAAAACATATGTTCTCATACATGTTCACACATTGTGTAAGGCAAATAACAAATTGCAGAACAAAACCTAATTCTTTGAGATGAAAACAAGAGAGAGAAAAGAGAAGTCAGTATGTGAAAATTAAATAATATGGATTTCAGAGAAAAGACACTACAGCAAGAAAGAGGCGAAGGGCCAGGACCAAGCTTTCACTGACTTTCTCAAAATTAACGAAGAAATCCCTTGAATCGCATCATTCCCCCCAAAATTCAAGTGGAGGCAGTGACAGACTTTTCTCAGGTATCCCGGTGGTCACCATCCATGTACTCACAAAACATAAGCCTCTAAGTGAAATGGACATATGTAGTGAAACTGGTAACTTTGAGGAAAATCCAGGTTTCTGGTTAAATTCTAGGCTTTTTCCAGGTTATCGAGGTACAAAAGTAGATTCCAGACTAATTCCAGGTTTTCTAGGTCAGTAGACATCCTGGTATACAACAATGTAAATTCACCATACTGTAAAAAATATCAAAATTCTTGAGCACAAGCATAATTTCTTGACTTTTCTTGACCTACCTGTTGATTTCTTGATTGGTAGACACCCTGAGAAAAAATGAATGGTGCCAGATTATTTCTAGTTACGTATGTCTACCCCTGCTGCAATAGATTCTGCCGCCTTTTTTCTACAATATTTGTCCCAACTGTAAATATCTTGTTATTGCAGCATTCGACAAGCACATGAATTTAATCCTGGGTGATTGTGAAGAGTTCCGGAAAATAAAACCAAAAAATACAAAGCAACCTGAGAGGGAAGAGAAGAGAGTGCTAGGGTTCGTTCTCCTGCGAGGTGAGAACATAGTGTCACTGACAGTTGAAGGACCTCCACCCCCAGAAGAAGGTCTTCCACGCGTTCCCATTCCTGGAGCCGCACCTGGGCCTGGCGTGGGTCGTGCAGCTGGACGAGGGGTCCCTGCAGGTTCTACAGGAGCTCCTGCAGGTAATGTTCTTTTTTTCATTATGTGGTAAATATAGAATTATTAGTTTGCATGTTAGTACCAGAGTAAATATTAATTTGTAGAATGTAACGGTATTTAATATTTTTGCATTTGTGATTGGCCACCTATGGTTCAATTTTTGCTAATGTTAGTGGGTTTTTCCCAGGTATTGATTGTTTTATGGTTAGTCTTCATTATGTATTGTTGCAGTAATGTTAAAATTTATAAAAATTAGGAATGAAGAGAACCTGCCATATTTGAACAATTGGTTAATACAAACTCCTTTCTTTTTCTTTTTTTAAATTAATTTTTGACAATGTGTGAATCTTAACTGAATAGGGATGTTTCATAACCTGGTACTCTATTGGCATCCATCATTGTAGGCATAATTTTACCTATTAAATGTTCTTGTTGCAAATTTTTGCCATTTAATAATTATTTTTATGAATTTGTTATTTTAAAAATGTAAAGTTGACAAGATAAAACTAACACTAACACTAAAACTATGTTTAGCATGACATTCGTGTGTCATCAATAGGATGCAGATTTATAGGCACTTAAGAATGCACCCTGAAATAAAATACACAAATTAATATTTCTTTACCACGTGGGAAATATATGTACATATAGTTTTATATAAGGCCTTGTTTAAAACTATCAACTGCTTAGTTATTTCTGGTTACTCTGAAAAACAGTGTTCAAAGTGAGGGAGAAGATATCCCCCAAACTGTCTCATTGTCTTCCAACCACCACCCCCACCCCCTTTTACCTTCAATGAACTTAAAAGATCAGATCTGGGAAGAGGTGGCTTATATTCCTGTTGCCTTAGTGTGCAATGTGATATGTAACCTACTCAAAAGACAGTGTGTGGAACAAAATGGAGGTCATCATAGTAATGTTATTTTCAAATAAATCAAAATGTAAGGATTGTATTTCCTTTTGGTACTTCTTCAATGAAAATATATATTTAATTTTGTCTTAATTATGTAGGTGTTCCCATGTATTATGTATTATTTTGTCTTAAGTGGGGAGTATTTAAAATCTCTCAAATCATTGCCACACCCTATATATTTTTAATGTTAAACAGGTTTACTATAAAAGAAATATACACTTTCATGCTCTTTTAGTGTGTCATTAAGTTTGTATGATGAGCCCTTTGTCACACTGTAGATATCGATGTGATAACCCCATTCATTTGAAACAAACTGGAGCATATCCATATCAAAACTCGCAACAGCTGTTGTGAGGCATTGTCGAGGAACAAAAACTGTTGAATGTAACCCCACAAGAAGCAAGAGCTTGTTTTCACTAATTCCAGCATGCAAAAAGTCTTCTCTTGGAGACCAGCAGCCATAAGCTTAGCTGTCACAACGCTCACTCACATGATGTCACGAACAACTGCATTCGTAACAGGCATCCCACTTCTCTATTGCTAGGTATAATTCCATGTGTATTTTTTAGGTTCTAAATAATGTTGAAAGTGTATTTCTTTATGCTGACCGTATTTGATTACTGCAGCGGACTTTTTTTTAAAAAAATCAAATTCCATGTGACATGAAAAAGTTTGAATTAGCAAAAGTATCATCACATCGTTATAGAGATTTAAAGGGAATGAACTTCTGTTTGAATTACAGAATTATCCAAATTCGAACTAGAGTCAGTCCACTGTATTAATTTTCTAGTTTTTGCATCTGTTCAGCATTTTTTCAGATGTTAACTAAAGATTTATTGAATTTGATTTCAGGTCTCCAGGGCCCTGTACGAGGAGTGGGAGGTCCTTCTCAACAAGTGATGACACCAGCTGGAAGAGCGGGATCAGTTTCTGCCCCTCCACAGATGAGGCCGCAGCAGCCACAGAGGATGCCACCAGTAGGGGGTCCTCCTCCAGGCATGATGGGTCCACCACCGGGAATGATGGGTAGGTCTAATTGCTAACATCTAACTTTATTACAGTTTTGCAGCCCACACCAGTTACTACTAATTACTATATCCTGCTCTTTTAAAGATGAGGAGAGTGTAACAGAACTAATCTCCACCGAAAGTACTTATTTTTTGTGTTTAATCAAGACCAAGCCTTTGATGGCAGCATGTTTCAGCATCTTTGATGCCCTGCCTTTTATCTAAGGCTGAGCCGATGCAGATACCGTGGCATTGGTGGGTATCGGTTTATTTTCTTTTATCAATACAAAGATTTTTAGAGGCTAGAAAAGCAGGCAAAGGCCCAAAGATTTTCTTAGAAAAACTGGATATAAACCCCCACCCTCCTGGGAAGCAGATGGCAAGATCAAAGGCATAGGTAAGTGAAAGTTGAACCCAAACGTGACCATGAATTAATGGCTGTATCTACTCGGCACAACAGTTCCGCAACTGTTGGGACTCTACAACAGTGGATGCACTTGCAGCTCAACTTTTGCCTTTCCCTACGCTACTTTTCTTCAACTCTGTTCTTTCAAAATGGCAGGGTGGAGCAGTGAATGAGAACAGCTGTATACTTTACTTGCCATTCATAAAACTCCCCGAAAAATCTGACACAAAACAAGATATGTCTGGAGTTTGTTTCAAGATGCATTAATTTACATTATTGTTGCAAATTCATATTGAAACTGCATGTTCGTTTCTTGGCCATGCTTATGCACTGCTCTACGAATAATGGAACATCCACACGAAATGTAACAGTACAGGAAATGTTTCAAATTTATACTTGGTTTTCAAGCTAACTCCTAGACTTTTAAAAAATGGGACAAATAGTGCTTTTAAATAATATTGAAGGGACGACTGGGACACGACTCTAAAACTAGGACTGTCCCGGTCAAAACGTTAACGTATGGTAACCTTAACTCTTGTCAGGAAAGAGCCTCTCCGATGGCGCAGTGGTATCGTCGCCTTCTAATCAAGGGGTCCCGGGTTTGATACCCACTTTAAACTGTAGGTCCAGTCCCTATTAGCCTATCTGTGCATAAAGTGGACTTACAACAGCATTTTAATTTCAATAATAATCAATCTTGTCAAGAACGAGGCATTGCCTGGACTTCCAAAACATTCAAAGGCCTTGCAGCACAGAGTGTAAACATGAACGTCAAGAATCCAATCAACATAGAACAAAGGACTTCCCCCTTCTCTCCCCAAAGAAACTTTTTTTTTCCGCTCAACTGTACGAGCCGAAAAGATTGTGTTTCGGGCATTCTGTAACATTTGTTCCTCATAAAGAGAAGACTGTTATTGTGTCCTGTCCTGAGAATCTTGCTTTCTCGTGTGTATTTTGTGCTATTACAAATGGGTTCAGATTCAGAAGACAGTGATTCTCGCCCATCATCTTCCAGAAAGGTAAGAACAAATAATGCAGGGACGCAGCAGAAATATGGGAAATCCTGGGAAGATATTCCAGAATTGTTGTGTTCAGATGCTAGCAATTTGGCAAGCGTAAAATGTAGAATTTGTAAAGTGACATTTGTTTTGGAGCTTCTTACTTCGATATTTAAAAAAAACAAAAACAATAAAAGCAACCATCGTGGCAAAAATATGAAACTGTAAGTTGTAGATGCAGTTTGTAAACTTTTTTGACTATATGACATGTTTCATTCGCGATTAAGCCATTAATTTAATGCTATTTATCATGTACAACAAACCTCGAAAACGGATCCGTGCGTGCATATGTGTAATGTGTATGTAAGGGGGGGGGGGGAGATATTTTCCTAAGAAATTCCTAAACTTAGCGTACGAACCTGGAGACAATAATATGCCATGTAATGTACGAACGGTCTTATCGTGTACAAAGGTTGGCAATGCTGGGAAGTTACTTGTTTGAGCCCAGTGCAGCAAACAAATATGCTACTTCTCAACTCATCATCCACCGCGACTCTTGTGAAGTTACGCTACGTAGCACTCAACTCAGTTGGGAGAGTTGAGTCGGAGTAGATACGGCCAATGTAACTACTTAGTTAACGTTGTGGGAAATGTCATTCATTGCCAATTCTTGCTTGAAGCTAGTGGTGGTAAGATAGGTGGATGTTTTTCAACCACCGCCATGCTAATGCCGGGTCAGGCAGTTGCGGAGTTCTTGGAAAAGAGGGATGAAGTTCACTGTGAAATTATCTTTGTTTTATCTATGTTCAAGTGAGAAGTGGATTCAGTAATTTCTTCTTGTCCTCTTCCCTTCTGTGTCAGTCTTTTGTGTGACTGCCGGTATCGGCCAATGAGAGATATTTATTTCCATCTAGATTAGATTGGGAACATACGGTTTTGAATGACAGTACTAAGGAAGATTGAGTTTTTGTTTCAAGTCCACTTTATGCACAGATAGGCTAATCGGGACTGGGCTTACATTTTAAAGTGGGACCCGAACCACCATGTGCTGTCCTTGAGTATTGAACCTGGGATCTATTGATTACAAGGTGACGGCATTACCACTACACCATTGGGGAATCCCCTCTAAAGATTTATATACACCACTACTTACAATATCATATTTGCTGTTTTATCTCTGATTTTATAGCATATTTTTACAATTTTTGTAATAACAATATATTTTAGTCAAGAAACAGAACAAAATAGGTATTAACGTTGTCTTTCCTCAGTTTCTTAGTCTGTGGTTACATACAAGAATACTCCATATGCATCGGAGAACTTAAGTACTAATTAATTATTTTACGTATCATTATGAATAGACCTATAATTATATTAACATATTAAATAGAAACACTTTTATTAAATTTCTGAGGCACTTGACTGACTGGCTCCTCAAATTATATTTCTAGATACATACTTAGTGATGTGACGAGTTAGTATGACTCGTAAACCAGCCTTTGTTATTTTATACTGGAATTATACAAGTATCGGTATCTATAGGAATCGGTCATGGTATCGGTATCAGCAAATGGTGATATCAGCCCAGCTCTACTTTTATCTTTATGCTTTCTCTAGAAATTCTTGGGTCCTTCCTTTCACAAAACTAGGAAATTTTACCCTATGATACATGACCAGGTTATTAAGCAACACATACGTATATGAGGATATCTCTAATATATGCATTGCATGACAGTCAGATATCCACAGGTCTACTTATGTTACATTTAGATGGAGATAATTAATGAATAGTATATATAGGGTGATCCAAAATTCCTGTAACAGTCCCTAAAAAAATGTAAGGGAGTTAGGCTGGGTTATGTCTTCAAAGTCATTCTATTCTTGAACTTTGTTTTGATAGTTTTTTTGTTTTTTTTAAAGTTAGAGAATGATTAAATGTTTGTGGAAAAAATGAACAATATACGTATAAGATTAAATTTCTGATTGTATTTCCCATATTTTGGAACAGTTTCCACTTCCTTCTTGAAGGATGGCCTAGAATTAAAAAAGAAATTACGAGAGATAAACAAGGGTGTGCCTGATTATTATTATTTATTTATTATCTTAATAGGGTTACAATTAAGCCATACAATATTTCATTTAATTCATTATTAATACAAGTATTGGCTAGATGCCATGATGCTTAGAACTGGCAGAGTGATCCAGCTTTCTCTTTTTTAAGTGTTTAAACTTTTGCAATGTTTGAGGTCCTTGTCATCCCTGAAAAAGTGGTGACAACTCCTGAAAAAATGGTGGCAGGTGGTTCTGAAATTGAAAGTAGATCTGAAATGTATTCAAATATGCTTTAGCATTTCTGTATGTTTTTATTTTTCTTTCTTCGTGTAGAACTTAGTTTTTGTGGGGAAACCTGTTAACTCAGGTTAAATTGAATATCAATCTATCAAAGGTTGTAGTGATATATGGCACAAATTTTATCTTTATAATTTGTAATAGCACTCTGAAAATAACGGTTAAATTTGACTTGAATTCTGGGAAATTGATCCTTCAATACAATAGTTACTGTAATCTTCAGTTTTTGAATGTTGTTATAAAAGCCTCCATGCTTACATATTATGAAAATATTTATTCCTTGCAATAATTTGCCACTTATACATTTCTCATTTCCATTTTCACCCAGGTATGCCAGGAATGGGAATGGGTCGAGCAGCACCTATGGCACCTCCTGCAGGTATGAGAGGCCCCCCGCCACCAGGAATGATGAGAGGAGGTAAGCTTTGGGTGTGACTTTAATGCAATTGAAAAGAGGAAACCGATCTGGAAACAGAGACAAAATTTGTAACAAGCAGTCCTGGGTTCTATCCCCAGTGGATACCCCAAAATTTCAGACCAAACATCGTGGGAACTGCTTGCAAGTAATAGTAGTGGACTCTAGTCTGTATGAATTTATACAGGCATGGATATTTTGTTTTTGATGGAAACACAAAATTTGATATAGCATGCTGTAATGTTTATTTTTCATGTTTCTAAAATGTGAGAAGTGCATTTGCTGCCATTTTGTCACTACAGGATGTGAGATGAACTGCAAAATGCAATGTAAACTTTTAAACACTAAAGTTAGATTATTTACCGACAAGACACTTTCTAAAGTCAGAATTATTGTAAGAGTTATGCAAATTATAGAAAATTGATTAATTCTGCTGTAGATATTTGGAAAGCAAATACACAGGAATAAACTTAATACACTGATAACTACATAAATGTTCTATTAGAAGGGAAGTATTTTATTTTGTGTAATAAGTGTAGTTTTTAAATCAAATTTAGTGTTACATTTACCATATACCATTTTCAATCCCAAAATTTGCCCAGTTCTATACATTATATTTAACAAATAGTGTAGATGATATCTGAATTTACCTTCAAATCAGTGGCTGAGTTGTACGCTTCCCCAAATGTTATCTGACCACCCTGAAATTTTTCCAAGTCCAGAAATCTTAAATTTGGCAACATAGCTCTTGAGCACCAGCAGAGAGTAGCCAACTGTACTACAGGCCCCTTTACTATGCGACAAACGCTGTGGTGAAAGATTTACATTCTTGTTAATAACATGGTCAGAAACTATATTCACCTTAAGTGTGCCGAAAAATTTTCAGAGAATACTTTAGATTCGGCATGTTAAAATTGGAATCAGAGAAACTGTTGTGAGGTTGGAAACACTGCACTCGCTAGTTGTTCACCTGGAGGAAATCACTGTCACGTTTGAACACAAAGGGACTAAACATAACAACAACAAATTTGCAAAGTACTCTGCAATGAGCTAAAATTAAAAATTCTCACAATATGCAGGGAAATTGTGTTTTGTCGCATAGAAAAGTGGTTGCTTGCACACTCACCAATGAGTTTAAAGAAGTTTGCTTCAAGTAATATTGTAGAGCATTTGGTAAAGTGTTGGTGTCAGAGCTCTCTTGTTTCCTAGGAATGAAGGGTCGCAGGTTGGTCTGAAGATCTACAATCTTTTTCAGTTTATTTTTTTTTTTTTTTGTTAGTATTCCATTGAGATACATTGAGTATGGAGTTTAGGAATTAGTTTGAATAATTTTGTTTCAGAATGTTTACAATAATTAATGCAGCATAGAATTCCAGGAATGTTTCCACGTGCTCATTGTATTTGTGTTTTACACTTATTTTTTACATTAAGGCAATTTAAGGCATTTTTCGCAATTCAGAGATGAGATTTATTTGAAAGCACTAACTTTCCACTATATTGGCATGCTAGATGTGAAAATTCTGCAATTATTTTGAAATTAATTTGCGTAACATATTTTTCATTATTATCAGCATTCACTTTAAGCAATTCTTTTTATTATTTTCTTTAGAAAATTAATTGGAACTTTCATCAAGTTTAATTGAAAAATACCCAAATTGTTGTGTTGTCGTAATCCAACAAAAGGTATTTGATCAAACGAGGAATCTGATGACTAGGGCTTGGAAGTTGATGAGAAATCATCTTTTCTGAGCCTACAAAACAATGCTAAACCTGATATCAGCAGTCTGTGATGCCTAAACTCGTATGTTTCTTCGTGTCTGGTTTCTGCACCTGTCGTGTGGTATCTGGTTGTCTGCTGCAAACAAGATAGCTGTCTGGAATTTAAGGTTTTCACAACTTTGGGAAGGAATCAACGTTGTTCTTCCAATGAATCTGAACAAATATTTTATCAAACACCTTTTGCCTTCTGAAAAAAAAAGTTTCTGCTGTTGTTTGGAATCGATCTTATGACCCCTGTGGCACAAGTCTTTAACAATATCTCGTATCTGAATTTCTAAAATGGCGCAAAATACAATTGTAAATACCCAGTTGGGATATTAAGGTGTCTTTCTCCTCCCACTCAATTAAAATATGTATAATTTCACTTTTCCCACTTATGCGATTGGTAGCGCTAGTGATTGACCTTTTTCTTTCTCCAACATTTCTCGGTACTTCAAACTTCTGAATCAATGAAAGCACTACTTGCACATACATGAGTAATTCCCCCTCACGTTTCGCATAACAGTGAATACAAATATGAAATTTTGTTAATACTAGAAGACCTAAGCAGTGACTGTAATTCTTCAAACTGTATGTTGAGTTACAGTGGCATCTGTGGTGTAGTGATAATGTGTTGGACCTGTATTACTGTAAAAGGGCCGTAAGATCGATTCTTTGAAACTTTTTACAGAAGGCTAAAGGCATTGGATGAAATATTTTCACTCATAGAAAGAACGTTGATTTCTTCCCAGAGTTGAAAACCTTAAATCTCAACCAGCTATCTAAATTGCAGCAGACAATCGGGTACCACGTGACAGGTGCAGAGACCAGATAGAAAGCATAGCTCGCCAGCATCTAAAAATACAGCTGTGCTTCTCGTACATAAGATTGTATGTTTTTATATTGTTACTAATTTTACTTTAAAATCAGGATAATGGATGCCATCAAGGGAACCTCATGAAAGTAGACTTCACACAAAGTATTTTAAGTTTGCTCTAGGAAAAATAAATTCACCACAATTAATTATGTAATACATTGTCAAACATTTCACTTAAGAATAATACATGTGCTTTTCCATTGAACTTGCTAAAAAGACCACGTCAGGAAATTTAGATAGGTAAGTTGTGCTAGCAAATGCATTTAAAATTCATGAAACAAAAAGGGAGGAGGAAAAATAAGCCTCAGCAATTAAAAGAATGGATAAAAATGTTAAGAAATACTGATAATTAGGGACATGCATATTTCGTTTTTGATGAAAAAACTAAATTTGAAAAAACACATTGTAGTGTTAATTTTTCATGTTTTTGAAAGGTGTGTGGTGCATTTTGTGACCATATTTTGTCGCGAAATAATGCGAAACGAACTGCAAAAAGCGAAATTAACTCTTAAACACGAAATTCAGGGTTTATTCACCGACGCGACACCTTCCGAGGTCTGAATTATCCTGAGAGTTATGCAATTCCCGGAAAATTGATTAATTCTGCTGTTAACTTAGGAGAAGCAAAACTGGACTCCTTTACACAGAAATAAACTTAATACTCAGGTAACTACATAAATGTGCTATTAGAAGTGAAATGTTAATTCTGTGGAATAAGTGTAGTAAATCAAATTTAGGATTATTTTCACAATTTTAAAACGAATATGTCTTTTTATATACCACTTTTCATCCATTTTTTCACCGCTATAACACCGATATTTTATTTTATTTTCCGCTTTTGAACCCGAAATTGACCCAGTTTTTGTACCGAAATTTTGCCTTTTTATTTGCCAAAAATATGTGCCTCTATTGATAATTGACCTCAAAGCCAAAAGAGACTGAAAAATATAAAGTAAAAGTAATGTTTTCTGGTTCTAGCTGAAGGGAAACTGACTGATATCAGGTTTAGCATTGTTTTGAAGGCTCAGAAGATGTGATGATTTTTCATTAACTTCCGACCCCTAGTCATCACATTCCTTGCTTGAACAAATACTTTGTTGAATTATGACAACACAACAATTTAGGTATTTTTCGATCCAAATTGATGAAAGTTCCTATTGCTTTATGAAGAACACAATAAATAGAATTGCTTTGGTGGCTCAGTCGGTAACGCGTCTGACTACTATGCTAAAGGTCCCGGGTTCAATCCCTGGCAGGTTCAAATCCGGGAACTTTTCTAATGTTGGAAGTGGCCCCGGCACCCATCCAGCGTCAAATAACATGGGTACCGGGGGGGAAACCATGGGGGGTTAAAGGCGGTCAGGGGCGTGATGCTGATCACATCACCCCCACTCACGACCGGATCAAGAAAGTATGGGGCGTTACCCCCACACCCCCTATATGCCTTCATGGCATGGTGCAAGCACAGGGGAGCACTTTACCTTTTACATTTTGCTTAGAGTGAATGCTAATAATAATGAAGATACGCTATGCAAATTAGTTTCAAAATAATTGCAGAATTTTCACATGTAGCATGATTAAATTGAGTGAAAAGTTAGTTGTTTGAAATAAATATACTCTCTGAATTGCATGCCTTAATGCCAGAAAAAAAGCAAATACGTTGAGCAAATGGAAACATTCTTGGAATTTAATTCTAAACCGAATTAATTATTGTGAACATTCTAAAACAAAACTATTCAACTTAATTCCTAAACTTCGTACTCAATGTATCTCAATGCCATACTTACGAAAAGAAAAGATTGGTGAGCATTGGATTTGAACCAGTGACCCTTCATTCCATGTACCATGCAAGAGACCTGGGTTCAACCCCCGGTGGGGGAGAACCGGAACTTTTTCAACCTGTTGAAGAGGCTCCAGCGCCCATTCAGCATCGTATAAATTGGGTACCTGGAGGAAACTCTGGGGGTAAAGGCAGCCAGGAGCCACATCATCCCCAGCTCGGCCGAGATGAAGGAAGTGTGGGGCCCTAACCCCACACCCCATATACGCCTTCATGGTCTGGTGCAAAGCACAAGGGAGCACTTTACTTTTTACTTCACTCCTCGGAAAAATGATAGCTCCGACGCAAATACTTTACCAAATGCTCTACAATATTACTTGAAGCAAACATCTTGAAACGCATTGATGAGTGTGCAAGCAACCACTTTCTTATGTGACAAACACATTTTCATTGGATATTGTGAGAATTTTTACTTTTCGCTCATTGCAGAGTACTTTGCAAGGTGGTGTTATATTTATTTTGCATAAACTATTTGTAATTATGTTCCTTGTGTTGAAATGCGACAGCGATTTCCTCCAGGTGAACAACTAGCGAGTGCAGTGTTTCCAACCTCACAACAGTTTCTCGGATTCCAATTTTAACATGCCGAATCTCAAGTATTCTCTGAACTTGTTCGTCACTCTTACGTTTTCAGTTTTGTTCTTTATTGATATGTTAGTGAATATAGTTTCTGACCATGTTATAAACAAGAATATAAATCATTCACCACAGTGTTTGTCGCTTAGTAGAGGGGCCTGTAGTACAGTTGGCTACTCTCTGCTGGTGCTCAAGAGCTATGTTGCCAAATTAGAAATGTTTCAGGGCGGTCAGATAACTTTTAGAGAAGTGTACATTGGTTATGAGATCATCAAAAACTAACTACGCTGGTGTTTCATAATAAAATTTCACTGGAAATATTGGAACCCTGTGAATAATGGGTATAAGCTCTGTAGGCTTGTGGGAAATAATATGTTTGACTAAAATAATGTTGAGATTGGGACAGTAGAAGGGAACTTGATAATTATTCTGGATTTGTTGAGAAAGACCAGACATCTTCTGCCAGAAAATAGTGGTGATGGGACTCAATGTGCTGACCATGTGTCATACCTATTTGAGAACCATTTGGCAGACCATGCCCCCTCAAAGGGTTGTTGCATCATGAAATTTAGTTTAAATGTATTTTTCTAATTCAAAATTCATTAATCATACATATAGTGGGTAGGGCATCTGACTGCCATACAGTAGACCCGGTTCGATTCCTGGGGTGGGTGATCTAAGTTCGGAATTTTTCCAGCCTTGCCCCACCTAAAGTGGCTCTGGGGCTCACCAAGCCTCAAATCAATGGGTACCTGGGGGCAATCCTGGGGAGTAAATGTGGCTGGAGCATGGTGCTGATCACATCTCAAAAATGGTAGAGATCGAGAATGTAGGAGGCCCTAACTTTACATGCCCTAAATGTGCCTTCATGGCACGGTGCTATATGCATGTGGAATTTTACCTTACCTATTACTCATGCATATATTAATGACATAAGACATAAGTAAAAAATTATTTATATATGTATAGAGAAACTAGGACTGTTCGTTCAATGAAAAGAGAGATTTGGTTACACTATGTGTCCTTACTGCAAATCTAACCATGGTAATAATTGTTTTTCAATTTATACCCTGTGCAATGTACTATGAAACTTGCTTTTAAACTATCTAATAAAATTTCCTTTTTTTCAGGTCCACCACGACCATACTAATTAATGCGAGTGTGAATATACATGTGAGTGTGTGAATAAACACTTGAAATGCAAGGTATGAGAACATTTCAGAAGAATCATGTTGTCATATGATATTACCACAGTGAAAGTGATTTCGTGATAATGCATTTTGTATTCCCTGTGACAAAACCTATTATTGAGGTTGGACATTTGTGTTGAAATCATTACAATCATGTCATGCACATATTTTTTTTAAAGGTGAATGTGCAAGTGTTGTCACTCTTTTGTAATAAAACTGTTTAGTATAATATAATATTTTTTTCTGTGTTGTCATTTAAGTAGTATAGTTCTACATATTCTTAAGTGTCACATTGTAGTATATTAAAACCAAGATAATTTTGAAGAATAGTAGAAGGTGATAAACAGATGCAGTTGGAATGTGCTTTTAGAGTGAAGGTCAACTAGAAGAACAGCGGCAAACGATAGAACTAAAGTGGATAGTCATTTTTTTCTCCTGTCGCTTCTCCATCACTTGTGCCAGAGTGCCCTTATGTTATATGTGTGTAGCTTCCCTTTCTTGCTTTGTTAAAAACTTCAGCAGTGAAAATTTTACACCAAATTTTGCTGTATTTTTTTTTTCTTCGTGATTACACAAATGCTTGTCCCTGAATAAAAGTGGTGTGTTGAACATCATATTTGTATTTTGGCAATGCAAAGGTAGGATTACATGGTAGACACGGTTGAAAATTTGACAGCTGTAAAGTTATTTTGGCAGAACGGGAGATGTTGCATCTGAATATTAAAAATATCTTGTACTTAAGTGACAAAACCATTTAATTTTTACGTATAATGCTGGTGCAGTTGAAAATGTGAGTGTAGCATAATTTCCAGGATAATTAGATTCCGCAATGGTAACACAACAGCATTTTTTCAGCACCTGCTATGTACACCCAGACTCAGGAAAGTATCAACTGGTACTGACGATTAACCTTTTGGATCCCAAGTGTCTCGAACGAGATACCTAAAAGTAACCCTCATGGTCCCAAGCATCTCGATCGAGATGCCGTGTCAAGGTCGTAGTTTTTATGTTATAACTTTTCTATTTTTGGCTAGAATTTAGTTTTTTTTTTTTTTTAATATTCTTCCTAACACATGTATTGAACAGAAATGTTTCTTGCACCTTTTTTTTTTCTTCATGAAAATGGAGGTGAAAAGGTGGGAAAAGGGACTTCTCTTTTGCGTCTCTTTTCAAGGGAAAATATAAGTTCCAAACATTTCAACAATTTTTTAAAATAATTTTTGGGGGGTTTTCTCCCTTCCCCCTCCATATATATGCCAAATTTGCATAAATTTTGCATTTTGTGCATTGACATTTTTTCGGGGGGGGGGGGGGGTGAGGGGGAAACGCCATTTTTTTTAAAGAAAAGTATTTTTGAGGGATTTCCCCCCTTTCCCCCTCCATATGTACGCCGAATGTGCATAAATTATATATCGTCTGAATCTGTGATTCATTCTGCGTAGAACGGTATATCTTTCATATCTCTAGGGCATTTAGTTTCTGAGCTATAGTCATTTCAAGGTACCACTGCATTTTGAAGCTTGAATCAGTGGCATGCCCACCATTCCTTTTGGGGGTACAACTCAAGTTACATTGGTCATATGATAATAATGGAAATATTTTTGTGTTCCTTACATGTCAGGGATCATTTCCATGTGCATGTCGACACTGTCATGTACTTTTTTCAAGGGGGCGGGAGGGGGGTGAAACCATTTTTTTAAAAAAAAGTATTTTTAGGGATTTCCCCCCCTTTCCCCCTCCATATATACGCCGAATTTGCATAAATTTCATATAGTCTGAATCTCTGGTTCATTCCGCGTACAACGGTATATCACTCATCTCTCTAGGGCAATTAGTCTCCGATCTACACTCATTTAATTGAAACTCTGCATTTTGCTCAAAATCGGCTCGGGACCATGAGTACAGCGCCTAGAATAACGTAGTGTGGAAAACTGCATGGTTCTGCCCTCTCTCGCTGGTTCCACTCGAAAATGATCCGCTAGAGGTGCTGGTGTTGACCCCGGTGCTTGGTGTTAGACTGCTTATAATGGAAGTAAATGGGGTTTTTCCTGCAACGTCTGATTCTTTTCCTTGTAACATTTCTTTGTATCAGAAAATTGTTATGATATTTGGTACAGCAGTCGCGAAAATATTAAAGAATATTATGAACAGTCGATCATGACCTGTCCTTGAGTTTTTTATTAACAATACGGAAGAAAACGTAGGTATGGATTGTAACACGTAACATGACAATTGCTGCGAGAATTAATATTGTGTATGCATTATCCTGAAAGGTTCATTAATATTGTCATTGTCACAAATATTATTTTTATGGAAATTCACACAGACAATACTCGTTTATTTTTTAAAGATTGTTTTACATCCACTCGCATGTTGTCCAACTTACCACCCAAAAACTCGCAAGCGTGAAATATGACACTTTTCGTTTCCCGCTTACTGGAAAAATGTAAACAACGCGTTGGTTGAGTTATATTTTCACCATGTTTGGAAACTGTCGCCACTGTTTTGTGCCTGGTTGTTCTAGTGGATATCGTTCAAGTAAAGAAAAGGGTTTTTGTATATTTAGTGTTCCCAAACAAAAAGATAAATTAGCAGAGTGGAATCGTGCAATTCCCAGAGCTGACAAGGAACTATATGACTCAGCTGTGTTTGTGAATTGCATTTCGATGAACAATACATTATCAGAGATTATGTTCACGTAATAAATGGTAAGGTTGCCAAGGAGGAGGATATTATTAACAGAGGATGCAGTGCCTACGAAGTTTCCAAATCTGCCAAATTATTTCACAAAAACTGTTCCTGGAAAGAGAAAATGCAGAGAAATGTGTGGATCAAGTGCAAAAAAGCCAAAGAACAGTTTGACATTTAATGAAAGTTTGTCCATTCCCTCGCTTAAAGAAAACCTCACGGTACCCACAGAATTTTGGGGAAGGCATGTAATCGGCTATTTGAACTCCATGGAATATGAAATTAAATTCTTTCGAATATCTGCATTTCGGGAAAATGACTTCATAATATGTACGCCACGAAAAAATTTTTCTCCTTCATGACACTATTTCAATTTTATTAGTATACAAAAATAAACTTGTGTACACAATCCAACGTTTGACGTCCAGCCTCTCATGCGATATGTTGATGCTAGTGTTAAGTTGCACATAAAACGTATTTGTTACTTTTCTGTGTAAATATTAAGTGCCATTTCGTGACTGCAAATCACTCCACAAATATAACTGTTTCCATCAATTCACTTACCGCCTTTCCAGAGAAACAAATCTACACAATATATTCCAAAAACTAAGCCGCATTACTTTCGTAACAAAATTCTCGGGGAACCAGTTTCTTGGGTTGTTTTCCACACTACGTTATTCAAGGTGCTGTACCGTGAGGCTTACTTGTGAAAATGGCCTTGGGACTCAAAAGGTTAAATTCCGATGGATACTTTGTCTCAATATGTAGCAAATAAGAAGCAGACAGTGGAAAAATATAAATGTTCAGTCTCAAGCCACATCTTCAGTCTGAAAAAAGAGCGGAAACTGAAGGGAGCGTTTGACATGCAAAGTGGTCAGGTCTCTGAAGGCTATTGCAAGAACACAATTATGCATGATGAATATGTATCTAAACTGGATTTTATTGAAGCGGACAGGTAAGAAACTTGGCCTAGATTAGATCCAGTAGCTAGAAATTACCTCCAAGCAGGTAATGGTTTTTTTTTCATGTAAAAAGTTGAGTAAGTTAAATGCCTCTGTGATTAAACAAAGTGGAATATGAATCCTAGATATTGAAGAAAAAACGTAGTGGTAACATCGTTGCCTTGTAATCGAGGGATCCCAGGTTCAATACCTGGTGGAGGCACGTTCGGTTCCCACTTTCAACTGTAGGTCCAGTCCTGATTAGCCTGTCTGTTCATAAAGTCGACTTAAATCAACATTCAAATGAACATATTCAAGAAAAAATAATAGTGTGGGAGGTAAAAGAAAATGCTGTGAAAAGTAGATGCAGTGTTTTTTTGTTCAGCACTTCATGAAAAAGATAAACATGACTGTCATTTAAGTTGTTTGCCTTGGCAGAGTTTCTAATTGTTGTTATTATTTAGTAGTTCAGTACAGGATACATGTGCACGATTCAAAATGTAGTTGACAAACGGAAGGAACAGACATGGATCCTTGGGGTATGCCAGATGATCCTCTCTTGGCAAACCTGTTTATTTCAACTATTTGGGTGTGATTTGTAAGATAGCTAGTTAGTAATTTGTGCAAATGAAGTGAAATTCCAACATTAAGTTGTTTCTGGAGAAGAATGGGGTGATCTATTCTGTCGAATGCTTTGGTTAGGTTGTGTAGATTAGCTCTACCTGTGTTTTGTTATTTATACCAGTGTTCTGCAACCGGTGTGCCGCGGCACACTAGTTTGCGGTCGCAAGGTGAAAGGTTTGACGTGAACTTTTACCTACTATTGTAAGAAATTAATTGTCGCTTTTAAGTAAGAAGGTGCTTTTTTAATCTTGCTGATAACTGTTATATTTTCATAGAAATTAAATGTAATTTATTTACTCAATATTGTTATAGTTTGCTCATCTTATATGTATTCTCGCCTGTAATATTGGCCCGGTTTGATGGGTTACAGGCGGCAAGCTTTGTGTTCACCGCAAAGAAAGCCGCGTAAGACTTTTAGCAAGCCTTTTAGCGACCCTCACCAATCATACAATAGAGCTATTCAAGCAAGTTCTTTGTTTGTAACACTGCATCTTTTGTGTACAGCTGGCTGTTTTGTGCCTGTTTGTCGGCGCTTCTTAAACTTTATTGCTCTTTTCCTTCGCTGAAGGACCCACACATTGTCAGACAACAATTACAGTATTTCAGTTCGTTCTATCACAGCTGTGCTCTGCAGTAGTATGAATATTGGATTGCTACATCAGTCTTACTATTTTCTTTTTTCGTTATGGATAAGTTCCTTGTACGGAGTGGTTCGTCCTAGAGTGCAAGTAGTGAAACCATCGAGCCCGAAAAAAAGAAACCGAAAGTAGTTCACCGGCAATATAGTGATAACTATTTATCTTACGGTTTTTTTTTGTGTGGTGACAAAACATGCCCAATCCCTGAGTGTGTTGTGTGTGGTGAAAAACTCAGTAATGCTGCTATGGTTCCCAGTAAATTTAAACGACATTTGTGAACAAAACATTCCTCTCTGTTAAGTAACGATGTGAATTATTTTCGTCGGTTGTTGGAACAAAATAAAAAACAAGTGACACTCATGACTACGTCAGTACGTGTTTCGCAAAAAGTACAGGAAGCTAGCTATAAGGTAGCCGAACTTATCGTAAAGGCCAAAAAAACACACACAATAGCAGAAACGTTGTTAATGCCCGCGTGTAAAGAAATGGTAAAAATAGTGCTTGGTTCAGAAGCAGCTACTGAAATTTAAAAAATTCCTCTCTCTGCTGACACAATCAGCCGCCGAGTTAGTGACATGTTCAGTGACATCGAAGACATTATGAAGAAGAAAATAAAGAGCAGTAGAAAGTTCTCACTTCAGATCGACGAGTCCACCGATATTGGCAGTCACGCACAACTTCTTTCCTACATAAGGTATGTTGATGGGGATGTAATTGCAAGTAATTTCTTTTTTTTACAAATAACTACCCGAGCGAGCAACCGGTGAAGAAATATTTTGTACGACTAATGAATATGTGGTCCGAAATGAATTAACATGGGAGACTGCGTTAGTGTCTCAGCCAGAGCCGCTTCTATGACAGGCCGAGTGAAAGGATTCGTGGGTAAAGTACGCGAAGTAAATCCTAACTTACTAACCGACCATTGTCTCGTTCACCGCGAAGCCATTGTTACTAAGTCTTTGCCATCTCCTCTGAAAATTGTGATGGACGAAGTAGTAAAAGTCGTGAACTTCATCAAATCGCGGCCCCTAAATATGCGGCTTTTTAACGTTTTGTGTCAAGAAATGGGATCAGAGCACACTACACTTCTGCTACATACAGAAGTACGATGGTTATCTCGAGGTAAAGTGTTAACGCGAATGTTTGAACTTAAAGAGGAGGTACTTTCATTTTTTACTATTGAGGGACATGAGTATGCGGATTTCTTTGCAGATGATGAATGGGTATCTAAGTTGGCATATCTTTCCGATATTTTTGTACACTTGAATGAACTATACAGAAAAATGCAAGGTAGAAACGAAAATATTCAGACTAGTATGGAATCAGCCGTCAGTGTGCAGCTAAGCAGGCTCAAGTATCACATTGAAGGTATGAATAGAGTTATTTAC
The DNA here is from genome assembly GCF_977018435.1 of Lepisma saccharinum. NCBI lineage: Eukaryota > Metazoa > Arthropoda > Insecta > Zygentoma > Lepismatidae > Lepisma > Lepisma saccharinum. Next base: position 30,626,587 of record NC_139245.1, on the reverse strand, counting down.
TTTAAAATTCGTATTAGAAATGTGTATTTTCTACAGTGAATTGAAGTTAATAAATTTTTAATAAATGCATAAGTCTATTCATGTATTATAATAATAATAATAATAATAACAACAACAATGATAATAATAATAATTGATTACATAACGATGTAATATTTCGTAATTATATTAAAATTCATATGATTTTGAGGGGACAGACATTTTGGTGTGCCGTGTTGAGTCTAGGCCCATCTGGGTGTGCCGTGAGTAAAAAAAAGGTTGCGGAACACTGATTTATACAGTCTGCAATGTTTTGTCTTATCCATGGGCATCCGGAAGGGGGGGCCGTGGCCCACCCCTGGTAAATGAAAGACAACCAAAAATTACATATTTCACACATATAATTTAATTTCAGCCACAATAATGTGGGTTAATTATTGCATGAACATGATAAATTCAAATTTAAGCAATGTTTTTTGAGGGAAGAGCACTATTATTGTGGAAAATATGCCATGTTGGCCCCCCCCCCCCTGGAAAAAAATCCTGCGGACGTCCATGGTCTTATCACTGCTAAGTTGGTAGTTGTGGATCTGCCCTACACAAAACCATGCTGCTGAGGGGCAATCAGAGTTCTTATATTCCATCTGAGATGATAGAAAAATCATAGATTTGAATATTTTGAAAAAAATTGACAACGGAGATTGGGCAGTAGTTGCAAATGTTATGTTTGTATCCTGATTTGAAAACTGGTGTCACGAGCATCTTTCTCAATCAGTGGGGGAAGTAACCTGTTTCCAGGATTTTACTGTAGATAATTAATAGTGAAGGAGCGAGCTCATTTGCACAAGCAGAGATGAAGTGTGAAGGAAGAAGATCTGAACCTGTGGATTTGCCTTTTCGTACGCCCTTAAGCTTTGACGTAATCTTTCCGCTTGTCAGTGTGAGTTGTGGTATTGCAAGCAGGTTCTTAGTTTCGAGTGTGTTATCTGGTAGCCGGTGTTGCTCGGGAGAATACAAGCTAGAAAAATATTCAGAAAAAAGTTCACGATTCTGGATGTTGTTTCTTTATAATAAAGATGGGATAGTATTCTACTCTTGCGGGATTTGCTTTTAAGAAAGTTCCGAACCATTTTCAAATTGCTATCAATTTGTTCATCCATTCTGCTTAGATACGAGGGTCACTATTTATATTTTGAGCCTTGGCAACACTGATTGAAGTTAGGCACGATTTGACATTTGCACGGAATCATGTGGCATTATTGACCGTAACGTACTTCAAATGTTTTGTCAATAGCTTCATTTGTGTTGTTTATGTTGCCTTGGAGATTGCGCGACAACAATAAAATGGAATTAACTCGTGAACTTTTTTGGTCCGATGAGTTTTTACGATTTTCGACGTGGATTATCAAGACAAGAGTGCTTCGATCAACTTACTTCCACATTTGGCGATGGAGCCCCATCCTTTGCCACTGTGAAACGCTGGTATAACGAATTTAATCGTGGCCGCCATTCGCTCACCGAGATTCTCGAAGGTCGTCCAAAATCAGTTGTTGTTGAAGAAAACATTGATTCTGTGCAAAACCTAATACTGCAAGATCGGCATGTGATATACTGTGAGATTGAGGCAAACATAGGCATTAGTTCCACCAGCATATATAAAATATTACATGATCATTTAGCTGTGAGAAAGGTATGTTCTCGTTGGATCCCACACAATTTGACAAAAACTCAAAAAGACGCTCGCGTCAATTGGTGCAAACAAATGCTCCATAAATACAATCATGGTGCTTCAAAAGACGTATATAAGATTGTAACAGGTGACGAATCATGGATAGGCTATATGCATATGAACCGGAACGTAAACAGCAGTCGACTGTATGGGTGTTTCAAGATGAACCCAATCCAACAAAAGTTGTTCGCGCTCGAAGCACATCGAAACAAATGGTCGCCTGTTTTTTCAGGAAAACTGGTCATGTGGCAACTGTGCCTTTAGAGGAACGTAGAACGGTCAACTCGGAATGGTACACAACAATTTGTTTGCCAGAGGTCTTCGGTCAAATACGGAAAACAAACAAACGCCGTCGGATCATTCTTCATCAAGACAATGCCAGCTGTCACACATCTCGTCTAACAACCGACTTTATGAACAGTCAAAAAATCGAATTGATGGGTCATCCGCCGTACAGTCCTGATTTGGCACTCAATGACTTCTTCTTGTTCCCGAATGTCAAGAATAAATTGCGTGGACAACGATTTTCGTCGGCGGAAGACGCCGTTGATGCGTTCAAAAACCATATTATGGAGGTGTCTCAAGAAGATTGGAAAACTGCTTTTACAAATGGTTCGAACGAATGCAAAAGAGTATTGACCATAAAGGAGAATACTCCAAAAAACAATAAAGCAGTTTTCAATGCCAAATTCCTGTTTTTTCATTGTTAGGCTCAAAATATAAATAGTGACCCTCGTATTCCATGTATTTCAATTTTTGCATCTTTTCAAAGCTACATCTGTGTCGGGGAAAATAACAGTTCATTAAAAGTTTCACACATCCACAGGATACATTCAAGTAGGCTTTTAATTTTAGAATGTGAATTTCTACTTTTTAAACTTAGCAGCCTTGGAGATACGCGATATGACAATGATATGGTTGGAGAGGACTGCAGATTCCTCCAGCGACACGCTTGGGTAGGTTTCCACTGAATTCACAAAAATAACTGGTCTTTGCGTGTGGGGAAGGGATCAATTTAGTTAGGCCTGCTTCAGATACCAGATTTAAAAAGCCCTGATTTATAACCTGAATCTTTAGTGTACATGCTGAAGTAACTTGTTGTCATTGTTACTTCTTTGCCACGTTATTTATGCTTGTAAAGTTGAAATCACTGACCAACAATAATAAGTCATTTTCGTTCATCTGTGATCAGGTAAAGACTAAATATTCCATTATCACACATCACTTTGCCCCTGCACAAGAATAACAAATGTTGTAATGTATGCTGGGACTTAACCTTGCATTCTTCATAGAGAAGCACTCCAAATATGTTAAATTAGTGACAGGGGAATAAAGAATCACACAAGTGACATTGGAAGCAAGTCATGTTGTATTGTACCAAATAGGTGAACTAGATAGACCAATAGGAAAACATCATCTGCATGCTCTACTTCTCAAAGTTGAGAGTAGCAGCTTTCAAAACAAAGTTGGAATAGAATTTTTTTAGTTTTCTTCGAACCAAAATTTAGCCTACACGTTATTGTAAACTTGATTTCCTGTACTAAACATTTTCAACAAGGTGAAAGATAGTTAATATTGTCTGTTTAATGGGACAGTCCAAACTGACAAACTTTTTTACTTTTTCTTTTTTACACGTTCCTCACGCTGTGTAATTATCATCTCATTTACATAGGTAAAGGAAGGAAGGGGGGGGGGGGTTGGATGGTTACACCCTTAATGTTCAAGACTGACAATTCATTAATATTGAATTAAAGTAGAGTTAGTGTTAGTATTTTATGAAAGTTACATTCAATATGCAAGACTCAAACTATTTTAAAAATGAGTAATATATAATAATTAATTATAAAAAAAAATATCCTTCCCACAAAAAGTCATTATTAGCCATTGGATTTACAAAAGGGAGAAGACATGTGTTCTTTAACAGAAATATAAATAGTCATGCCCACCAGATTGAGGCACCTGCTCAAATCAAGTTGATTGACTATGCTATGATTCTAATGCTTAGAGAACAGATTTTTAAGTGCTAAAAAAGAGGGATTTAGGACTAAACTATATTTTAGGAATTTTAGATGCTTATAATAATAGGTATAACTATTAATTAATAACTTTTGCAGTTTTCTTTAGAAAAAATAGATGCAATCTGCATACAAAAGGACACACCACATATTTCTATTTTTTGATTATAAAAACAAAAAAACTTGCATTTTGAAACTCTGCACGACCATATGCTTGTAAATGTTCTCCTTGGTGAATTTCTTCTGGTCACCTGTGAGTAAGTACTAGTACATGAATAAACTTCTCTCCAAGATGCAGGAAGTTATTGGTGCAAATTTCATAAATGCAGCTCTTCCCGATTCCCAAGTCAGTTTCGGGCCTCCCTGATGGCATAGTGGTAATGAATGCAGTCACCTTGTAATCAAGAGGTCCTCGGTTCAATACCTGTTGGAGATATGCAAAGGTTTGGATCCCACTTTAAACTGTAGGCCGAATTCCAATTAGCCTATCTATGCCTCAAACCAGGTTCGCAGCCACTATACTAAGGCAAATGTAGTTTCAGATGCAAACCCTCCCCCTTTTACCTAGACTGTTGTGTCAGTAGGGGAAATAGGCAATGTGATTGGTTACTTGCAGGGTAGCATTTTCTACTTCTTATGAAAGGGGGCTCGAAACAGACAAGTGTATTCTTGGAATCTTCCTGCACTCTTACCCTGTTGGAGGCCGGGAATAACACTGGCCATTCTTTAACAACTGAATGGTTTGAGCTAGGATTCTATCCCAAAAGACCGTGTCTCTTTGGCATGCTACATCTATGGTCCCTTTAATCACCTGGGAAGTACAGCATTCAATAATGGAGAAAGTCTTATCAACTCCAATTTTGTGATGCAGGTTGCAAAACGGTGGAAGAAAAGATGTTTTTTTTTTTTTGCTGCTAGGACTCCTTCAGGGTCTCAAGGTTCCAAGAGCTTAAACCTTTTTGGTGGAAATTAAGGGTCATTCTTGGTTCTTAAATTTACACGAAGGTGTTAAAACTCATTTTTCAGGTACAAACGGGGCTTTTTGTCATTTTCAGGAATTCATCATTCATTTAGGTGCTGTAGAATTTAAGTAGAGGGGTGTTGTGTACATCAAATGATCATGAAGATCTCTAAATAGCATAAGTCTAGGACATAGCAGTAGTGATGTTATAAATAATGAAGAAAGCTTTTCAGAGGTTTTTGATCATCCTTGTTGCTGTTATGATATTTTATCATCTAACTCAATTTCAGGGCGAGGCACAAGTTTTAGTTTTTAGGCACCAATAGTACCAAAAAAGAGTTGGACAAGAGTAAATATCACCATATCCTTTGCAAGTTTTGATGACCTATTTAATTAATATTCTGGCTAGTTTGGAAAGAAATGGATCTAAAAATTTTCTTGCTTAGCTTGCAGTAGTGCGTTAAATACATGTTTGACATTTTGATGAGGTGATGGGCTACATTACTAGTAGTGTTGGTATACTAATTACTTTAAAGCAAGTCCATTATTTTAATTGTGATGTTCTATTAGAAATACTATTGTACTATCGAATCCATGTATGCTGTAATAACTGTACTATGTGTAGTGCATACATCCTGTGCATTACCTGCTAAAACAGAAAAAAATATTTAATGCCAAACTCGCATTTCTAACTTCTTGCCACAGGACAAGTTTACTTTAGCAAGTGAAATTTACACTACAGATAAATGTCATCTAATTATTGCTATGGATTACTAAAATAATAATACCGTATTTATGTGTGTATAATGCACACCCTGGTTTTCGGTGGGAAAAAGTGACGAACAATTATATCTCGTATATAATGCACAGTACAATGAAGTTCAAGAAATGACTTTCTTAGTTATAGGTTGTAAAACTGTTGCTATGCTGATCAAGAGTGAATGACATCATACCTATTCAATTATTGGACCACGAGGAGAATATCCTCTTGTGTAAACAATAAGTCGCAAACCCACACCACCTCCCCCACCACTGTGTTTAGCATCCCAAAGCTTTCACTCTTAAATCACCTTATTTATTCTGTAATAGTAGAAAGCAAGATCAAAATTACATTATGGATTTGCAGTGCTCACAAACTTATTTCCCAACAAATACATCCCATGTGACGGGAGGTTCATGCTTGAATTCCACCAGAATGACACTGCTTTTGTTGGTGTTGTAGAACATTACAGTACAAAGTGAAGAATCGTGGGAAATAGCCTTCGAACTTTTATACGTGGTTTTTGCTCATTCCTTCTTTACTTTTCTAAAAAATACTTCAAAATATATTTTTTTTATGTGACTAATGTAATAATTATGAGGCATATTCAGGACCCTCAAAATAGCAGTTAGCAGCACAAGATTTCTTCATATACATAATATTATTTGACCAGTAATACATTTTAACAATTTTTTTTATTTTTCCTTATTTTTCATCCAAAGTACCATAAACATCAGAACGTTCCTTCATTTTGTGACGACTTTATTTCAACCGCATTTTAAGTAAGTGTCGCTAACTTGAATGGAATACTGTTGCCATATTCAGAAACTGCAGGATTTAAGCTTTACAACGATATATAACATGATAGGGTTCCGTAAACATGAAAAATCAATGCAAGTGTCACAAAATAGTGGAATGACCCTGTATGGTTTCATGTTGGCTGTCCAAATTATTCCATGCATAATATGCACCACTGTTTTTGGTGACAAAAATTTTGGAAAAAAGTGTGCATTATACATGAGTAAATATGGTATTTTACTACAAGTAGAAGGGACGAGTCCCAGCGGTAGGAGCTCAGATGAGTTCTTTTCCGAGGCGAGCCTCAGCAACTGGGCAGGTCGCAGGTGGCGGATAGCGAACGGCCATCAGATATGATGGTTAGCTGCGAATAAGGCAGTGCCGAATAAGCAGTCCCGGACCGAGGCGGCAGTGCTATCAGGGTCTGGGAGAGGTTGGTTTTTGGCAGGATCATCCTCAATAAAAACCCAGAAAAGCCCCTTTGATAGCACTGTGTCATGGCGAGAAAGTGCCGCCATTAAATAAGCACTGCCCCTGCTGCCTTGCAGGGAGGGGAGGGATCCCCAAAGGCTAAGGGAAGGAAACCCTAACAGAAAACCAAGGGTAGGGAGGACTCTTTAGGCATGGTGAAGCCAGCCTCCCTAGGGGAGTAAACCCCAAATAAAAATCCTGGTCCCCCAAGCTTGGGGGTTTGGCGTGGGACTGACCATTCTACCCAGTAAAAGCACCTATTGTTGAGAAGCCTTCAAATCAGAGAGCCGGACTGGAATATGTAAGACGAACTGGCAAGAATAAGGATATGAGAGTAGGAACATGGAACGTATTATCTCTATACAGAACTGGAGCCCTAAGAAACCTTATCGAAGAGTTTAATAAATACAAGCTTGATATTCTTGCATTACAGGAAATTAGGTGGACTGGGAAGGATGTGTTGGAGCAGAAAGACACAGTAATATATTATAGCTGTGGAGAAAAACATGAGTTTGGAACAGGTTTTTTAATAAAGAAGAAGATGAAAAATCTTGTAATGGATTTTAAGGCAATAGATGATAGAACTTGCATTTTAAGAGTTAGGGGAAAGTTCCATAACTACAGCTTGATAACAACCCACGCACCAACAGAGGATAAATCTGAGGAAGAAAAGGATGCTTTCTATGATAAATTGGAGAGGGCTTACGATTCATGCCCCCAATATGATATCAAAATAATTTTTGGAGATTTTAATGCAAAGGTAGGCAGGGAAATCTGGGCTAAACCTGTGATAGGATCTCATAGCCTGCACCATGAGAGTAACAATAATGGAATAAAACTGATTGATTTTGCAAATAGGCATCAAATGATCATAGCAGGCACCTTTTATCCTCACAAAGATATACATAAAGCAACATGGAGAACTCCAGATGGGAGATCAAGTAACCAGATAGACCATGTAATTTTAGATAGTAAACATAAATCAAGCATTTTAGATGTACGTAGTTTTAGGGGAGCAAATGTGGACACAGATCACTACCTGGTGATTGCTAAGATCAAGAACAGAATATCATGCATACACAAAAGGCAAGAAAGTAAAATCATAAAATATGATATATATAAATTGAAGGAAAGAGACAGAAAGAAAACATATCAGCAAAAGATTACTGACAGACTGAAAAACCTGGAAGATGGCGTGAACAACACCAATCCCAATGAAGAGTGGTGTAAAATACGAGATGTAATAATAAAAGTAGCAGATGAGGAAATAGGGGAAATGAAGAAACAAAACCGTAATGAATGGTTTGACGAGGAGTGCAAGGAGATAACCAAGCAGAAAAATGAAGCATACAGAAATATGATACAAAGTTATTTTACAAGAGCAAAGCTAGAAGTATATAGAGAACTGAGAAGGAAGGAAAAGAAAATACATAAGAGAAAGAAAAAAGAGAGTGTGGAAAGTAAAATGAGACAAGTGGAATCATTTAATGGAAAACGAGAGAGTAGAAGATTCTATAGAACTGTCAATGAAATGCGAGGATTCCAAACTGGAGCATATATATGTAAGGATAAAGACGGACGACTGTTAAGTAATGACCAGGATATTTTAATTAGATGGCAGGAACATTTTAATGAACTTTTGAATGAACAAAACCAGAATGGAAGTGGAATGGAGCAAGAACAGAATCAGCATACGGAAGAAGATCAGAATGTAACAAATCCCCAGCTTAATGAACAGGAAAAGCAGGGACCTAGCCTTGAAGAAGTTAAGAGTGCCATTGAGAAGCTGAAAAACAATAGAGTGCCAGGATCTGACAAAATAACAGCAGAGATGATGAAACTTCACGGAAGGGATTTCTTGAGAAGCATTCAAAATCTACTAGATAAAATATGGAAGGATGAAGAAATCCCATCACAATGGGAAGAAGGTATAATATACCCCATATATAAGAAGGGGGATCGCCTACAAACAGAAAACTATAGAGGCATCAGCAAACTTAACACCGGATACAAAATTCTCTCCAATATACTTTTCCGAAGGCTCTCCCCGTATGTAAACAAAATAATAGGTGACTACCAATGTGGCTTTAGAGAGGGAAAATCGACCTCAGACCACATACATACAATTAGACAGATATGCGCAAAGACAAAAGAATTTGGAATAAATACATATCACCTCTATATAGATTTTAAATCTGCATATGATACCATACGAAGGAACGAGCTGATTGAAGCCATGAGGGAATTCAACATCCCACAGAAATTAGTAAATCTAGTAGAAGAGACTCTAAAAAAAGTGCGATGTAGAGTACAAATAAGAAATCAGCTATCTCAAGAATTCGAAACAAAACAAGGATTGCGTCAAGGAGATGCCCTGTCATGTATGCTATTCAATATTGCACTAGAAAAGGCTGTCAGAGAATCAGGCATAGACATTAGAGGAACTATAATAAACAAGTCAGTGCAAATGATGGCATATGCAGATGATGTGGTTATAATAGCTAGAACAACAAGAGCATTGCGTGAAGCTGTAGCTAATCTCCTTACAGCAGCACAAAAAATGGGGCTTGCAGTAAATACTGCTAAAACAAAATATATGGAAATAACCAAGGTGCATACTAGTACCACACATTTTGAAGTTAACGGGCTCTCCTTTGAGAGAGTACAGGAATTTAAATATCTTGGTGTGTATATAACAGAAAAAGGAGATTCTCTGACAGAGATTCAACACAGAATAAGTATGGCAAATAGAAGTTACTTTGGACTTGGAAAACATATGAAGTCCCGGTATATCAGAAGGAAAACAAAAGTTAAGCTATACAAAATGTTAATAAGACCTATTTTAATGTATGGATGTGAATCATGGATTATAACTAAGAATGCTGAGACAATGATCGGAAGTTTTGAAAGGAAGATCCTGCGCAGGATCTATGGTCCTATATGTGAAAACGGATTTTGGAGAAGAAGATACAATAATGAATTATATCAACTCTACCAAGATATAGATATTGTGAAGGAAATTAAACTAATAAGGTTAAGGTGGCTAGGACATATATACCGAATGCCAGATAACTCGATGTGCAAAAAGATAACGTTTATGCATATGGAGGGCAGGAGAAAAGTAGGAAGACCACCTTTAAGGTGGGTTGATTCGGTAGAAGAGGACCTAAGAATGCTGGGAGTTAGGAGTTGGAGAAGGAAGGCGCTGGATAGAGATGGATGGCGGAAGATTTTGAAGGAGGCCAAGGCCTGTGATGGGCTGTAGTGCCAGAAAAGAAGAAGAAGAGAAGAAGGGACGAGTTCTGTGATGGAGGCACCACATTGTATTCTTGCCCCAACCTTAGAAATTTCTGGCTATGAAACAACACAGTCAATCGGTCACATACACAAGCTAGGTTTGGTTAACATGAAAAATTGCTGCACAAATATTTGGTGCATCAGTTTGAATTTTCTATCTTCACTTAAAAACAATTTGTGTTAAACAGTCAAATTGTATTTTTTAGTCTTATTCTCCACCAGTGAATACTGTTTAAAAGTTCATATGTAATTTACTTCATGACAAGTCAGGTTAACTTAGGGAATACTAGTTTCCTGTTTTCAAAAATTTGATTTTTTAATTTTTTTTTTTAAAAATTAGTTAAACAGGCTATTGAATTCATAAAAATCAATTACTGCCTATTTATTCAAACTATTTTTCTGCAGGTGGGGAGGGGTTGATGAACAACTTTGAGCTGGAAAAATGGAGTGGGTTGGTTTTGTCCAATGATGAGTCACCAACCAGTTTGCTTACCCTGATTAAGTGACAAATTTGGAATTTCTAAAGATGTGGCATTCCTTGCGACTCTCAAATCTGGCGAATACCAGATTTCAGTTAGTTCAACATAAACAAAGGCTTACATTCCTCAATGTAGAGAAAGCCAAAAGACCCGTTAAAGAAGCCGAAGTAAGGAAAAATTGCAGGATAGGCATTTTAGGAATGATTAAGCAATATAGGTGCTAACCTTCAAAATAGACATTTATAGGCACTATAACAGTTGGGCTGAAAAGTTTGTAGGCTAACATAGTAAAAAATGTTTTTTTGACAAAATTCGATTTTATTATTCAATATAGTTGCCTTCGAGGGCGATACAACGATTATAGCGGTCATACAATTTTTCGATGCCATTTTTATAGTACGATTTCTCTTTAGCCTCAAAATAGGCCTCAGTTTCGGCGATTACCCCTTCATCAGTGCTAAATTTCTTTCCAGCGAGCATTCTTTTAAGGTCTGCAAACAGGAAAAAGTCACTGGGGGCCAGATCTGGAGAATATGGTGGATGGGGAAGCAATTCGTAGTCTAATTCATATAATTTTGCCATCGTTTTCATTGATTTGTGACACGGTGCATTGTCGATTGTGAGCACGCGCGGCACCCATTTTGCACACAGCTTTCGCATGTTCAAATATTCATGCAAAATATGTCCAACACGTTCCTTTGATATTTTTAAAGTCTCAGCTATCTCGATCAACTTCACTTTACGATCATTTAAAATTATTTTGTGGACTTTTTTGATGTTTTCGTCGGTAACAGCCTCTTTGGGGCGTCCACTGCGTGCATCGTCTTCGATGCTCATTTCGCCTCGTTTAAATTTAGCAAACCACTTCTCAACGGTTGATTTTGCTGGTGCAGAGTCCGAATAATGTTTATCAAGCCAAGCCTTGGCTTCAACAGTATTTTTTTTCACCAAAAAGCAATGCTTTATTAACACACGAAATTATTTTTTATCCATTTTTTCACAATAACAAAAGCTGCTTCACTCACAATGCTATATCTCACGAACTAATTATCCGGCAGCTGTGAAATTTATATACGTATCTTTTGAAGTTTAGTACTAAGTAAAAATCACATGGATTTAATTCTAGTAATGCCATCTATGAGTCAGCCTACGAACTTTTCAGCCCAACTGTTATAAATGCATGTTCAGACTAGAAACACCATGAAACATACTTAAAACATTAAAGCCCATGTTTTACTACAAAGGAATAAAAATAGGCAAATTGGCAAAAATCTGCACTCTAGTCATTTTGTTGCACTATTATTACACGCTGGTATTGTTTTAGATATACAGTGTGTGTCATAAGTAATGGTGCAAATTGACACAGTTGAAAGTACACGATAATAGAAGCAAAAAAGTGTCAGTAAACATGGGTCTGCCAATGAGCAGTTTGACATAATTGCAAATGTGTGGTTACAAGCCACCACTGACTTCATTTTTAGTAAACGTCGTCCTAGTTGGTAAAATGCTAATAATGTGTGAATGTGTGGTTAGAAGCCATCACGGATTGCAATTTGTAAACGGTGTGCTTTACTCCTTGCGTGTTCTGAGGTTTGCTCTTTGTTTACAAAACTGAACATTTCTGAGAGGTGGCGTTGTAATCAAACAGGGTGGATACAATCAGTACACAGTCTAATCGTACTGTGGGAGTCACGTCAGTTGTGCTGTACTGCATAGAGAAAATGCAACCTTACAGCAACGAAGAGTACATTTTACCAACTAGGACGACATTTACAAAAAATGGAGTCAGTGGTGGCTTGTAACCACACATTCGCAATTATCTTGAAAACTGCTCATTTGCAGACCCATGTTACACTTTTTGGTGGCCGCGGTGGCTCAGTCGGTAACGCGTCTGACTACCATGCTCAAGGTCCCGGGTTCGATCCCTGACCGGTTCAAATCCGGGAACTTTTCTAACGTTGGAAGCGGCCCCGGTGCCCACCCAGCGTCAAATGACATGGGTACCTGGGGGGGGGGGTAAAGGTGGTCAGGGGCGTGATGCTGATCACATCACTCCCACTCATGACCGGATCAAGAAAGTGTGGGGTGTTACCCCCACACCCCCTATACACCTTCATGGCATGGTGCTAAGCACAGGGGAGCTTACCTTTTTTTCTTAATGTTTACACTTTTTTCTTTCCTTCTATTATCTTGTACTTTCAACTGTTAGTTTGCGCTATTATGGGACACCCTCTATGCATGCAACACAGGGCTTCCTGATGAATCTGACACATTGGCACTAACTAACTAACTAACTCCCTAGCCTTCTTAAACCCGAAGGTTCATGGCTGCAGCAACACAGGCCTTCCATCTTTCCCTATCTTGAGCAAGTTCTATATACTCTTTTTCATCCCTACCGATTTCCCTTAGGTCCATCTCAACGTTGTCCCTCCATCTTTGTCGTGGCCTTCCTACAGGTCTCTTACCATCAGGTTTCCCAACAAGAATCCTGTAAACTCCTCTTTCCTCTCCCATTCGTGCCACATGGCCTGCCCACCTAAGTTTTCTTGATTTAATTATTCTAATAATATCTGGACATGAATACAAATGATGTAGTTCTAAATTATGTAACCTTCTCCACTCACCTGTCTCCTCATCCCTTTTAGGTCCAAAGATTTTCCTAAGGATCTTATTTTCAAATACTCTCAATTTATGTTCCTCTTTCAATGTAAGGGACCAAGTTTCACATCCATATAATACTACAGGCAAAATTACTGTTTTGTATATTTTAACTTTTAGTTTCTTAGATATTAAATGAGAAGACAAAAGTTTATGAAGAGAGAAGTAACATGCATTTCCTGAATTAAGCCTACTTTTTATTTCCTCTTTAATATAATTTTCATTTGTTAATATCACTCCTAAGTATTTGAATTTGGAAACTGGTTCAAACGAGTTGTTATCAATAATTAGATTTTGATTATTACCTAACACTTGGTTTCGGCCTGGAAGCATATATTTAGTTTTCTCTTTGTTAACTTCCAAACCTATCTCTTTAGCAGTTTTGAAAAATATTTTAGCATTATTCTTTATTGCATTCACATCATCCCCCAGTAAGTCTACATCATCTGCATATGCTAACAACTGAGTCACACCATTTAATTTTAGTCCTTCGTTAGTTTCTTTTATCTTCCTAACAGCATATTCTAAGGCAAAATTAAAGAGCAATGGAGATAATGCATCTCCTTGTTTTAACCCATCATGAATTGTAAATTTGTCAGACATATTAATACCCACACGAATTTTACTTTCTGTTTCACTGGTGCATATTTTTATCATACTAACAAGCTTCTTAGGTATTCCAAACTCTACTAATATATTATATAATTTATCTCTTTTGACCGAATCATATGCTTTTTTGAAATCAATGAATAGCTGATGGACATTTTGATTATATTCCCACTTTTTCTCAAGTGTCTGTCCGATGTGAAAAATTTGATCTGTAGTTGATCTGTTACGTTTAAATCCACATTGATAATCACCTATAATTTCATTAGCATATGGGGTTAGTCTTGTTAAAAGAATGTTTGATAATATTTTATATGTTGTTGAGAGTAGAGAAATTCCACAGTAATTATTGCAGTTCATTTTATCACCTTTTTTAAACACAGGAACAATTATGGATTCTTTCCACTGTTGAGGGATTTCTTCTTTATTCCATATTAAACAAATTAATTTATGAATTTGACATATTAATGAATTTCCACCATATTTAATTAACTCAGCTGGTATTAAATCAATGCCAGGTGCTTTGTTATTCTTTAGCCTTTTAATAGCATCCTTAACTTCAGTCAAGTTAGGTTCTGGAACTAAAGGTTCTGCTGTGTGGACTTCATTTACTTCTGATTTATCTCCTACATGGACATTTAAAAGGTCATTAAAGTAGTTCTTCCATGTATTTAGAATTTCGCTTGGGTCAGCTAGAAAATCACCATATTTATCTTTTATCAAGTTTACTTTAGGTTGCCAACCCTTTCTAAACTCATTTACACCTTTATATAAATCTCTGATATTTTTATTTTTGCTGTTTGTTTCAACTTCGTTAATTTTGCTTTTCAAGTAATCTCTTTTTTTACTTCTAAACATGCGGTTAACTTCTCGCTTTACTCTATTATAATTGTTTAGATTTGTATAATCAGAGTTATTTAACCACCTAAGTCTAGCCTGATTTCTTGTTTCTATTAGATTATGACATTCATTATCAAACCATGGCTTACTTTTTCTCGGTTTATGGTATCCTATACTTTCTTTAGCTGCTGATTCTATTGCATTACGTATGTGCTCCCATTTCTTATTTACATCTGTTTCATTTATATTTTCATCATCATTTAAATCCTGCAAAACATCAAATCTATTTGACAGTTTAATTTGGTAATCTTTCTTAATTCTTTCATCAGTAAACTTTCCTGTATCAAATTTTATAACTTTTAGATTTTGTTGCTTATGATTTATCACTGCGAGTCTTTCTCTTAATTTAGCAATTACTAAATAATGGTCACTGGCACAGTCAGCACCTCTATGTGTACGAACGTCAATTATACTAGTGTGCCTTCTCTTATCAATGAGAATATGATCTATCTGATTATTAGTTTTACCATCTGGAGAAGAACAGGTATATTTATGGATATCTTTATGTTTAAAAGTCGTACTTTTCACAATTAAATTCTTTGAGGTTGCAAAAGTAATCAATCTTATACCATTATCATTACTTAATTCATGAAGACTTTCTTTACCAATCGTGGGTTTAAATGTCTCTTCTTTGGACATTGGCACTACATAGAGAATATCAAGACAAACAACTTTTCTTGACAACTTTTTTGCTAGTTGAGGTATTATTTTGGCTACATGAGCATTCTAAAAAAACATATTTTATCATGTTTGTATGTAGGCATTCACTACAAATTCATTCTTACTGCCACTAATATTTACAATAGCATGCACTATGTAACCAGCATCATGCTATCAGAGAAGCTGACAGAATGAAACTCCAAGATACAATCCTTTTGATTCAATTTATACATTACTGAAAGTTATTAAAAGTCCGTAAATTTTTTTCATATAATTTTGACTTTAAAATAATGCATCCTTTTTTTCTCCTCTCCTTAGACTTTCAGGATCTCTGTTTAAGTTTTCAATACCCAGACATTTATCGGCAAGGGATTTGTCACTAGGCTATATCCTAGGGGCTGCACAAAAATTAGACCTTAAAAGACAAGTGACAATGACCATCGGCTATTAGAATTCCTTAATATTGTGATAGCAAAATAAAACACCATGTCAAGTCCTTTTACTTACTTATTGCATGGAAGAAGGTTCTTCTGTATAAAGAACTTCTTACATCATAATCCTATTTTCTGTACTGTATTTCAACCGGAGTGCAAGTCTGTATGGCAGACTGTGAGGTCATGTAACAGTGCATATAAACAATTGTTCCTTGAAGAAATTAATGTAAACATTTTGAATGCTAACAATTGAAAGTCAAGTGGATTTGGATATTGATGGTTGCATCAACATACTTCTTTCTCACTATGCTGCCAGTTGCCTTCCGTAATGTAGCGAAAGACCGCAAAACCATCAACTTTGGTCATAGCCCCCCCCCCCCAGACAGAAAAACAGATGACTTATTACTATATACTAAGTATGTAATTATGAGTATTGTTAGAATTTTTACTAAAAACAGTTTCAAAAGATGATGTGCATGAACTAGTGTAGTGGATGGGACGTTCAGACTACAAATGGCTCTCACAAGACATTCAGAACAAGATCATTGATATATTAGGGAGATCTGTTTTGCGCTCCGTGGTAGCAGTTATTATAAGTCTGGAATATTTTGCTATTACGGTTGACGGAACTTGTGACATCCATACGTGGACAATTAATATTCGAACTGTGAATAAAAATTTTGATATTTTTGAGGAATTCATGGGCTTTTATGAGATTCCGAACACCGAGGCCAAAACTTAAAAAGAGAGAGAGTGAGTCATTCATTAATTTATTTCAGTGATCAGAGGCCCCCCCCCAATAATTTTGACAAGTTGGCGTCCCTGATTACAACCCAGAAGTGTTCTAAATGTACAAGTGGCATTATACCAATAATAATAATGTTGGCAGGGCCTAAAAAAATAGGAAAGCCTAGGAGATCAAATTTTATAAATACACACCCTATGCATTAGAATTCCTTAACACAAAATAACAAAGCATACAGTTATAGTAATGGTGTATTTTTATTTGTTATGTAAACTATACAGCTAGAGAATCACAGCTGAAAAATTAACACAAACATCAAAAACGTTCACAAAAATCACACAATTGCCACGAAAAAAAAATCACAGTAGATGACTGTTTTGAGTTTACTTCATTTACGAACTAAAAAAAAATGCATTCATCAAACTCAACCATCTTCCTCTCACAACACTTAACAAAAAAAAAGAAAAAACCTGGTGTGTACTAAACCAAAAGAAGTTTCTTAAAGCTTTCTATGGTATGACATTGTCATAAAAATAAGTGCAAAATTCAAGCTGTGACTTATGATGAGGGAATGTTTCGAAGAATATTTATACATGAAATATAGCACTATTTGATCAAATGCATGTTTTTTTTCTTTTACTTGAATTCTGCACTACCGAGTACAAGTACAAAGTACACATCCATCTATAAATCAGACATTAAGAATGGGTTTACATATTAGTGCAGCTCATACAAATTACTTTGTTCCTAATGTACACCAACATTTTTTCACAATATGGTATGTCCTAAGGTATGAATATTTGTAAAAATGTACAAAATTTTTTCTGTTTCATAATCTCTCACAATTGTAGAGGAATGGTTGGTTGTATTTAATATCTTAAGATTATTACTTTTTTTTACCCCTTTTATTTTATAACTTAAGCAAGAAATAACCAAATTCAATCTGTTCTGCGTTGGCAAACACTCACACAAATAAAGTTCAACTCTCAATGTCTTTAAGAGAACATGGCTTGTCCCACACAAATGATGTTCATGAATACAAACAAAACACACACATGATTTTTTTTTTTGTAATTTTTTTCTTTTTAACACTAGATGGCAGTGATATGGAGTCTGTGAGGTTTGGGGCATAGCCAAGGGCGTGCATTATGATATAAGAGCCAAGATACAAAGGTTTCATGTCAAAAAACACTATGAAATGATCTTGTTTCCATTTAAAACACTTTTTTTCTTTGCTTGTGTTACTATAATTATTACAATTACAACAATAAACAGATGAGAATACAAAAATTCCTGTATTTTTTGTGACTGTAAACTTTGTACAGTCTAAAACACAAACAGTACAGGGGATATTCCTAAGTTAACATTTTTGATGTGTAATCTTCACTTTCAGTGTGCCTTTATGAGATCAATGTTGCCAGTGCTTTTCTCTTTCTGCACTCAAAAGTACAATGTATGAAAGTTGGTCCTCATAGCAGAACTGTTCACTGCAAATAAACACTATTATGTTGGTACAAATATTTTCTTCTTTATTGCATCACTGCATAAAAACAGGCACAGTGAACGTGAAGATAAATATTCTGCAAACTTCCTACTTTCATTTGAATAAAACAAATAACACAAGAATATTCACTACTTGAGCAGCAAAATTGCACCATCACAATGAGAACCACTACTTTGGTGCAGAAGAGTTCTTTTCAGTCACTCAAAACACAGCTGAGATTTTGAGATTCATAGAACATTCTCTTTGAAGTACTTCATTTTTCAACTCAACTTCATTTTGTGATAAGTATGTATATATATATATTTTTTTAACACTCCAACTTTTAATTTCATTTATTTCTTTATGGAATGTCTGAGGAGTATTACAGTTGAAACTTACGAAGAACTTCTTCCAAAATTCACACACATTGCAGAATTCTGAATGCTTGGCTCATAATATATAGGGGAGAATGTATAAAGAATATTTGAGTGGAATTGTAAATATATTTAAAGTTCCCTACTAATTAACTGAAACCGTGCAATGTTCAGTATTTGCCAAGAATTGCTTACAGAAAGAAGAGAAAACAAAAATGTTTCCCGATTCTTAATAAACTTACATCTTGGTTAGGATTTCAAAAAAATTAACACAAACTTTTACAAGGAAAATTTTTCTATCTTTCAATTTCTTATACACCCCAATAAAATATGTTCCATTACTGAGCTAAATTCATATCAACTTTTTTCAACAATTCAATCTAAACTTCTGTGTAACTCGTACATCTCCTACAGTTAGTGAGTATATATTATTTAAATCAATGGAGCAATTTAAAATTTTATATAATAAATTTCATCTGCCTGAGGATCAAATTAAAAAAGACGAAAACAGAAATCGTACATGAGCTAGATACACTGCCTCACAATACCAAAAACAAAAATAAGTTTGACACACAAAACATTTTTTCAAAGTGCAATATATTAAGACTTACACTAGACACTGTTTTTCTTTATAACTTAAAAAAAGGACACATAACATATGCACAATAAAGATTTGTACACCTATCTAGGAGGCTAGATAATACACATGTAAACATGTCCTCATGTTCAGAAACTATCTTATCCATTGGCACTAAACTGTCCAAAGTAAAAGTGGTAACGATACGTGAAAAAAAAAATCACACAGACTACACATTAGTTTTTGATTTGCATTTAACACACACTCGCTTCTGTGTGAGAAATGGCAGATCCTTTGGACTTGTAAGTTCAGTTCACTCACTTTCACCCACTCAGTTTGTCAGATACTTCACTTATTCACACTGTCTGTAGGTGAAGACTTCAAGGTCCAGAAGTTACATCTTGTAATCCCCCCTTTTGGTATTCCCCTTGGCGACAAGATAGAACGGGACTCGAACAAAAATAATTTTTAAAAAAAGATCTCAAAACACGACACAACACATAAATTTTATATTCAACATGGAGGCAAGCAAATGAGCAATAATGTTTACAGCACCTCGATTGAATTTATAATATCATAATAAACTTTATGTGCAATTTTTCTCCCGCATCAAGAAAAAATAAATTTAGACAACTTATTGGAGGAAATAGTACAACTCTCGGAACTCCTATTTACATTAATATCATCAAGGAGACGTTGTAGACTCCCCCCAAGAGCAGTACACGAGATTCTTCCTTATTCTTCATTGCCATCCTTTAAAGCATTGAGCTACAAAGAAATCATTATTTACATCATCAGTCTATAATGAAAAATCCAGGACATTTTTTATTTCTAGTTTCGCTGCTCACTTGCTGGCCTTATGAATGTTTTAAAATATCTTTAATACTTCAATTACCTTACAACATTGTGATTGTAAAGATTAATATACACAGTCTTATAATTTTTCCCCCAGTAAAATTTTGTTGTTTTTTTAAGGCCTAGAGACAGCATGTATATATGTATATAAAATCCTTGATGGAAACGTAGAGAGCGAACTGCCATAGGAGCAAACATCAGTCTTTATCTGGTTTGTCGGGGGAATAAGAACAAAGTGTCATATACACACTAATTAAGTAGGCAAATAATAATAATTGTTTTTAAAAAAAATCCTGCTGTAAGTATCCACTTTGGAATTCACTGAAGGAAATAGCAAACATGAAATACAACCTGAGACGAGGTATGTCAATGGTATATTGACAAGGTATATGGGAGAGAGAGAGACAGACGAAACGCAAGGAAGCAACCACATGGACCAATGGATGATGAGATACTCTTGACATGGTTGCTTCCTTTTTTCTCCTTTCTTTTTATTCCATCCCAATCTCGGAAGTTTTCTGGCCTCCTTTGGCTGTGGCAATTTGAGTTACGTGTGTGTGTATGCCCCCAGCAAGCATGACTTACAAAAAACTTTTAAAACACAATGGGAGGAAATTGTGGGGGAGACAAAAGAATTTTAAAAAATGGAGGTAACCAACCCACATCCGTGGATTTGGAAAAAATTGAGATCTTCGTTTATTGGTCTTCTTCTTCGCTTTCTCCTTCGTGACCATACATGTCAGCAAGCTTTGAGAATCGAGGACCCCAGCCATTCAGGTAATCAAAATCTTGCTCGTTGTCATCTGTACCTGCTTGGAATGATAAAAAAAGTAAATGATAGAAGCATACTGAAGGTTACCATTTTTCGATTACATTCAAAAACAGTGTTACGTAAGTTAGCACTGTATATGGAAACATTTCAATACTCAAATGTTATTTTCGTTAAATATAAGTAACTACAAGTTGAAGTAGAAAACAATTGCTGGTAACAATTAAAAACTAGATTTTACAGTGTGCTTATTTCTTAATATTATACATCAGTGGTTCTCAGAGTGTGCACCGCAGTGCCCTGGCCACTTACAGGACACCCCAAAACGTTCCAATATTTTCACTAACTCACTTGTTAGTCTACACACAGTTTTAGAATCGGACCTTCCAAATATGTGCTTATTTAGTACTTTTTACACATAAAAATGTTTGTGAATTTGAAATGTGTGTTTATTTTTTAAAGTAAGGAGGAGAGGGACAATTTCCCCAAGGTTCTTCTCTCTGAGGCAGCTGGGAAACACTGTTGCCAACTTAGCTCTTTTGGGCACTTGTTTGGCTGTGAACTGTGGCACCTGCCCCACATCACATTGGCTCGGCCCACATAGCATGTGTATACATTTTGCACGTGACGTGGTATTATTGGCAGCATCGTCCCACCCACTCTAACCTCTCCAGCTACTCTTATATAGCGCCGTGGTTTGACAATGACAATATTGTTATCCCTCAATCCCTTATTTTTGATTCATACGATCATTGGTGGATTATTGAGATGGGCGATGCCGTCAGATCTAGACTGTAAAAACTAATAGATTGTCATCACTTTAAATTTTCCTGCAATAGCACCTACAACTAAAATTACCATGGGAGGCACTTTATCCAGCTTTCGTAAATCTAGCTCCTTGAAAGTCAACTTTAGCTCAATTTAACATGAAATTTAGCTCTTTTATGCACATCAGGTTTGGCAACACTGCCAGGATGGCTGTAGGAGGCAAGGAGAAATGCATAATGCTTATGGGATAATTATTTTAATAGTTTCCTTGGGGATATCAAACTTCCGATGGCGGGGAAAAAAACATATGATTGAGTAGAGGATCCATTGAAGATGATATTTGCGCTAGAAAGAGTCCAACCTCCCATTTGTTTAGCCATAAGTTGAATTTCAAGTTGTCTCTCCATAAGGCTTCGTTGAGGCCCTATGCTCCATAGCGGAGTAACAGGAAATAAGTCAAGTCTCCATAAGGAATACATGAGATTCTGCAAATACAGTTATTCATCATATTTTTCAAACACAGTATCTAGCTTAATAATCAACTTTAAAAACTGAATTTCTCCCCATGTTGCATGTGGAACCATACTCTCAAATTATGTGTGGATTTTTTTTTAGTAGCAGTACCTATTCTGACAATATTTAAATAAATGCATGCCTGGTGCGAAATTGTCACACCTCACCTTAAGGCAAGCAACCTAACAACATTAAGTTAGTGCTGCAAGTGTTAGATAGTGAATTAGGCACCGCAGAAAAATTTTGAACTCTATGTGCTCGAAAACGTTGGAAGCTAATGCATATTTAACCTGGATAGTAACCCGAGAACACGTGTTTGAATCACTTCGCCAGGAAAGCTACAATTCCTATTATATGAGACTATTTTTTTTTGTAAATCTCAGTGTCATGAATAACAGTAATGCACGATGAACAGATAGTTAAATCTATGTTGAAATGAATGCAGAGGCAAAGTTTTTGTTGAATTTGAGAAATCTACATTGTATATGTATTTTACAACTATAGTAATGAAGAAATGAGTTCCATATGCTCTGTACAAAATATTTAAACTAGAACTACACCTTTCATTAATATGGATTGTGATGAAAAAGAAAGTGATAATGCTTTTAAGATAAAGAAGTGAACCAACAGTAGAATTATTGGTTATGTAACAAAATTGTTTTCATGATCCTATGGAGCATATAACTTAAATCTAGAAATCCTGGGGAAAATGTGAATACATACTTTCATGTTATTCCCTTGAGGTGAACATCAGCTATCAAAGAAAGGTAAAAGGTAAAGTTCCCCGTGCATATAGCATCGTGCCATGAAGGCACATTTAGGAGATGTGGGGGTAGGACCCCACATGTTCTGGATCTCTGCCATTTTGGAGGTGATGTGATCAGCACCACTCTCAGACCACCTTTACACCCCAGGTACCCATTGATTTGAGCCCAAAACAGAACCACTTTCTGCAGAGACAAGGCTGAAAAAATTCTGACCTTTGATCACCCAACCCAGGAATTGAAGCCAGGTTGATTAAAACAATTCAGAACTTTTTTAAAACTTACCTGAGGCTAGAGAAGATAGAGACCCTGCTGTACTGCCACCACCCTCATATGCGTAATTTCGGAGGTCATCGAATGGTGGTGCATTTGGATCACTGTCTGCTCGCTTTTTGTGCTCATCAATGAACATTCCAACATTTGGCTCCTGACCAATGGGAGGGACTGGAACAAAGAGAGTACAATCAGAATTACAACAACAATATGCAATGAAAAATATCATCTATGCTCTAAAATGGTACTGTGGGTACCACTCCTTCAATGCCCTTTCTTTCTCTCACTCTCTCTCTCTACTGTACTTTAACACATAATTGTCGCATCCAGTTTATTCAATCCAAAAATGGGTTTATAACTTTCAGCTCCTAATTGTTGCATCGGTACGTCAGATAACAAAACAAATGATAGCAGTACAGAATCTTGGGACACAGAAGATTAAATTTAGTAAATCCCATAGTTGGCAACACTGTAGTAAATTTTCTCAAGTGTAATATTTCGACTATAATGCACATATGAATAACAACTAATATCTTCACTTTTTTTAGACCGGAAAAATGTTAGCCAAACTGTCAAGAACAAATGATGTGCGTCGATTTTGGACTATTCAATTTTAACATATTCCATGTCTCCTACACCAAATACAGATTACCTAGTAATAAATGAGGAATTTGTTTTTTTTTCCAAAAAAGCTTCACACAATGACCAATGGTCGCACCCTACTTTTTTGTAAAAAAAAAAAAGAGCATAAAATCTGTGATGCGGTGAAATACATTATTTCTTGTCTATATTCTATGCTATTTCTATCCCTTCTTCCTCCCGTTTTCAGCTTTCTATCTTTTTGCCTATGTGTCTGAGTTGCAGTTTGAGAGTGGGTGGCCGTTACAATTTGGTGAGTAGATCAACCAAAGGCCAATCTGTGGCATCAAAACTAAAATTTGCATTAATTGTGTACTGTCTGTATAATCTCTGACCACAATAACAGTACACAATTTTTTTGTGATCATTTTCATTCTGCTTGATTGATTGATTTGTTTCATTGTACTCTGCTTTTCTGCCACTTTTGGCTAATCGCGAAGATGAGGATGAATGGTGACAAACAACACAACATGAGCCCTGCAGAGGATTACACTGGCTGCTAGTCCAAACGCCAGAATCTAGTTAGTCTGCAAAATGCAGTCCCGGGTGTACTACATTGAAATGAGGTTGGCATTTAGGTGACTGCAGAAAGGGCCAACCTTTACGCCCATGTTTTAAGAAATAGAATTCTGTTTGTGCCAAAGTAGACATTGCCCTATACTCAGGTGCATTTTAATTATCTGTGAACTACATGTTCTTTAGCTTCAACATAACATTTAAATTGCAAGTTTGCTTACATCAATATCAAGAACCAATTATTGCTACTCTACTATACTTACAGGGTAACTTGTTGACTGCCATTTCTGGACCAGGAGCACCAATGGGTATTTGTAGTGGTGTGATGTCAAAGGCAGTCATGTCATCCTCACCACCACCTTCGTCGTCATAATTAATGATATTTTCCCGAACATCATCGTCTGGACCTGGGTATTTTATATGTGCTTCTCGGCGACGATTATAAACCACAAACACTAATACTAAAACTGTAAGGCAAGAGAAAAGCACAAAGATTAGTCAATGTGGCAATTACTGTATCAAGAAGCAAGCATAACAATACGTTCAATAGGTTTAGCAAGGATTTGAATATATCTGTTTCAATGCACATTAACAAATTTGTTACAGAAGGGAATTTATAATATGCACCATTCGGAATATTTTCTATTAAGCTACGATGAGAATTCAATGTCTTCTGCTTAGCAACTACTTCTAGAAACTAGTTATTGACAATCATTTTGGACAAAGAATTTTGTGTTAATAGAAAAATATTTTAGTAGCATGAGTATGAACTTACTAATTCATTATTTTATTTTTAGATCATAATGACTATTTGCTCATGAAATTCAACTACTACGTTCTAATGTGTATGGCATTTGTATTAGAAAATATCCTAAATATTAAGACACACGAACACTTGACTTGCATGAAATAGAGCATTTTTTTCAAATTTAGAATCTTTTCTAAAGATCGCAGTCTCCACCATACCTTCAATGCAGAAATTAAATGCATGACTACATGTTGATATTCTCCTTGTGTAAAATTAAAAGTTAACACTTCTCTTTCTAACTTACCTGGAATAGCTGTGAAGAATCAATTTCAAAGTGTTGAAAAGCTTGAATAATTACAACACACGCAACAGTAAATCTATTTTTTTACTTGATGAGAAAATAAACTTACGAAACGATAGCAAATAAAATGAAACTTTTCAGCATGCAAAACTTAGGAATAATAAGCAAACAAAACTTACTGAGCAAAACTAATATACAGACAATAACTGCAATGATGAAGTCGGCAGAAGGAGTAATCGATCCAGATCCCAACAACTCAAGCTCGCAATGACGACCCGTGTAGTCTGCTGGGCAGTGGCATTTGTATTTTTTGTCATCTTCAAAATTTTCACAGGATCCTCCATTGAGGCACGGTCGCCATTCACACTCGTTCTCGTCCACGCACGTTGCGCCTTGTACTCTTGTACCTTCAGGGCAGCTAAATAAGTGACCATGACCAAAATTAACATAAAAAGACAACACCAAGCAATGCAAAATAAAGCACAAACACACCGAGTGATACAGACATAGCAGGTGGAAGTTCATTCATATATGTGTCAGTTCGTGTACTAAATGTCAAATGCTTGTTTGTTTCGGGCATTAAAATGCATTTGGCAATCAAAGTTTGACTTCCATTAATATTTATTCTGTCTTGAACGCATCTGTACAGGTAATAATTATGTAGACTTGTTTTAAATTTGTCGCACGGTTCCTGATGATCAGTGCTTTTGCCTTTGGCCTAAGATTGTCTCCAGAGAGAATTTAGATTTTCGTGAGGACATTAGAGGAAGCTACATGAAAAAAGTAGCATGGAGCAGGTTAGAACTCAATAAAAGTGCAGTGTGAGTTAATATGATTTTCAATCCTCACTCGTATGGAAATTCATTTGACAGGAAGGCTATTGAGACAAAGAATTGTGATGTTATGGAGTTTAGTTTAACTTTGTTGTATGTTATTCCTCCATACTGATCAATCATCATGGATAATCGTACATGTAGCAGTTAACTTGATAAACATTATAAACACCTCAACATTTGCATAAAACGAGACAAGTACAATAAAAAACTTGCATAGGAAAGAGTATTTCGTAAGTTTTTGTTGGTTTTCATACATGCTTTAACTTTCAGTCCACAGGCTAAAATTTCGACACCTTTTGCCATTTTACTGATACAGATATATTTTTTACTGTTTTATTCACTATGATATGAGTGGTAACACAAACAATTGCTACCATAATTGCTATTATTTTGTTATTTTGGCAATTGTCTGTTACCACAATTGCTATTATTAGCAATTGTCTTTGTTCCCACACTTGTCATTATGAATACACACACTTGTAGCAGTAAAATGGCAAAGGTTGTCACGATTTCAACCTTTGGACACCAGTCTGGAAAGTTAAAACGTTAAAACCAACCAAAAACGTACGATGAAAAACTCAGAGTTACATATTCTCTCTTCTTATCACTTCCCATCAATTCTTTTATTTCTGCAAGTTTTTTATTATACTGGTTTGGTCCTTGTTCAAATGTTGAAATGTTTACATACTTGTAAAAGAAACAAGTCTTATCAATTGTGAAACAAGGAGAATGTGTCATTATATTTTATTTCTATTCTATAAAAATGAAACAAAGCAAAATCTAGAAACTTCAATCTAGAATCAGTGGTGAGTAGTCAACGTGTAGTCCAGACAGACAAGCATTTTTGAAAATTTGTAATTGAAAGTTTGTTTATTAACCACTAAATATTAAAGCAACTGAAAAAATCGTGACATGATAGTATGAACTTCCACCACACTCACGTTAACTTACCAGATTGTTAGTCGAGTTGTCACATCGTTAGTACAGGACTTGCATTAAGACGTTAAGAGAAGGCACACGCATGCAGTTAGAGAGGAAACTTACTAAGAATGATGAGCAGGCAAACAAGAATGGCTGCAAGAGCTCCCATGCTCAGCTTGAGAGTTTGTCCTTCCTGTACCAGTTCACAGTTTTCTCCCCAGAACCCTTCCGGACAGTTACAGCGATAGCGGTCAGGGGGCTCCTGGTTAACACAAGCCCCCCCGTTTAGGCAGGGGTTGTCAAGGCACTCGTTCTTGTCCATGCATTTCTTTTCGTCGGCAGTCTTAATCTTCCCTTCACCACAGCTAGAGTGTGCATTAATAGGTGAAATATACAGTTAACAGGAGAGGTAACTAAATCCAGTGATTCTTAAATTGCGATTAGTATAAAAGAACAAAGATCGAATGATAGATTGATGAAGAAAAGAAATATGAACTAAGGTAATTACAATATGACAATTGACAGTGTTTCTGATAGTTAAAATTGTTCTTTTTTTTGTTTTTGGATCAGTTTATACTCGTAGACTAATCAAGAAGTTGTTAATTATAATAATGCATTAATTGTATTTCCAAGTACCTATTAAGTAATGTTTTGCTAATAGCATCATAAAGCAAACATATTAAAAATTCCACAACACACAAAACATTCTTTTTAGTTATGTTTATGTGGTAGTGTGAGAATTTAGAAAAGGGAGAGTATTTGAATTTTTCATCGACACATTAAGATTTTTTTAATTGTTGTCCCCTGGCGGGGTATCATGATTTGTATCCTGTGGCTCCG
The DNA here is from genome assembly GCF_977018435.1 of Lepisma saccharinum. Taxonomy (NCBI): domain Eukaryota; kingdom Metazoa; phylum Arthropoda; class Insecta; order Zygentoma; family Lepismatidae; genus Lepisma; species Lepisma saccharinum. Next base: position 30,598,918 of record NC_139245.1, on the reverse strand, counting down.
GACCTCCCTGGGTCCTCACAGGGAGGTCCGGAGCCACAGGGTACAAATCATGAAGGGAGGTCCGGAGCCACAGGGTACAAATCATGATACCCCGCCAGGGGACAACAATTAAGACATTAAGATTTGTCTATCGATACTACATTTTATAAGAGAAGTATTTTTATTATGTCAAGTTCTGGAGTAACGTAATTGTGTGTTAAGTTTTCAGCACTTCCTTTACTAACATGTTCCTTTCTTGGTAAATGTGTTAACAGTGCTCGAAGTGGAGGGGGGATGCAGGGGTATAACATGTATGCAAAGCATCCCCCAGCTGCCTCACTGTTCCCACATTAAAACATAGAAGCATCCCCACAGGTAACCACAAGCTTCAAGCAAATATCCTCCCGAGCTAACAGTTTCCACTTTGAGCACCAAATCACATTACCAGAATTACACAAGTAATTGTAATAATACTTTTTGACTTTGCATTAATTTACTTGTGTTGATTTTAGAAACATTTAGTATTATTATACTAAACAGAATGTACAGTTTAAGAATCACTGAGTGTGTTTATATAATAGAAAGCAGTTTCATTAAACTACAAGAAGTAGAGTAAGTTAGACTACATCTATTCATTCATCAGTAGTGAAATATTATTATGTTATTAAACTCTGGTTACTTATGTTGGTCGTCTATGTATGTTTTTATTACAGATGCATTAATGCTTTGTAGTTCATTATTTTCATAAACATTCAGTGTCAGCTATTTCTCAATTTTTCACCATATAAACACCAGTATTTACTATAACTGACTGTATGTGTTTAGCATTAAAGAAATACACACACACACACACACACACACAAAGGCATTACTAATAATAAATTGTTATATACAGGTGTTAGGATATTAAAAGAACAGAACAGCTAACTGTAAACAAAGCATGGATGTTAGAGCAGACAAAGGAAATTATATTTTAAGTATAATACACCAACTATACAATGATAAAACAAAAGATAGTGCTGAAAATGCGAACTACACGGAATAAGTTTTTAACCATAGGTTTCTGAAGAAAAGCTATAAGTGAAGTCTTACTAGAAATATATCAATATAGCCTCAGTGCTCGAAGTGAGGGGATGATGAAGGTGGATGACATCCCCAGCTACAAATTTTTACAAAACATCCCCATATGCCTCACTGTTACCATGTTAAACTCTGCTAGTAATTTCCATTTCAGGCACTGAATACCCCAAACCCAATCATGCTTAAGGAAAACCAAGAAAATGGCTTAAATTGTCACATACATAAGATTTAAAATAAAGAGAAAGGAAAGGAAAACAAAATTGGCAAATAACAAAATAGAAAAGGAGAAAAATAAAACAAGAAAAAGTGGATTGCTAATTTTTTATTGAAAAGAAATGTAGTCAAAAAAACAATATGAAAAGGAAGAAATGTTACAAGATAGGTATGGGTATAATTAAAAAAAGACAGGAAAGCCCCAAACTTGAAGCAGCAGTGTCAGTCAGCTGACCCTGGGAAGTACAGCTCGACACTTTCAGTCTGCCTGCCCCCCTCCCCCTCAACTATACTATCATTAAAACTGTTACTACTATTAAAATTAAAGAGTTCTTGATTCAGGTTTTCATCCTTCTCCTCAGGATGACTTGTGGAAATAATGCTGAAAATTTTATAGATTTTAGGTATGTATATATTTTGTAATCTGGTGAATTGTTAGAAACATATCATCTGGTGAATGTGTCAGAAACACACAGTCTGGTGAATGTGTCAGAAACACACAGTCTGGTGAATGTGTCAAACACACAGTCTGGTGAATGTGTCAGAAACACACAGTCTGGCAAATGTGTCAGAAACACACAGTCTGGCAAATGTGTCAGAAACACACAGTCTGGTGAATGTGTCAGAAACACACAGTCTGGTGAATGTGTCAGAAACACATCATCTGGTAAATGTGTAAGAAACACATAGTCTGGTAAATGTGTCAGAAATACACAGTCTGGTGAATGTCAGAAATACATAGTCTGGTGAATGTGTAAGAAACATATCAAAACTGTATTTTTTTCTTTTTGCATTTGTTAAACATGGTTATGTCAAAGCATTAATGCAAATTCAGAAAAGAAAAATCTATTAACAACTATTATGTACAAGAAATAGTTACAATATTTACAGAACACACTGAAAAGCAACATAAAAATCTGTATTACATACCATCGTATGAGATGCAGAGGAACGTAAATCCATTGGAGTAATATCGACATATCTCCACTTCTAATCCTTAGCAGTAAGATGGAGTCACGTATCTCCAAATTACAGACTCTTTAAGTCAAACATATTCTTAAGAAGATGGAGTCAAGTATCTCCAAATTACTGACTCTTTTTAAGTCTAACATATGCTTAAGAATACATTATTTCCTCTCTTCTTAATTTGATAAATTGGAGTTATGTCCATCTGGTTCTCGCACGATGATGCATGAAGTAATAGGTATTTTATCAAAACTGAAATATTCACACACAAAAATTGTTCTTATGTATGAATATTAGGGATGGGACCGATTAATTGGTACTCTATCGGTATCAGCCGATATAGGCATATCAGTGTATCGGTTTATCGGTAAAATTACAGATTATTTTACCGATCTGATATATCAATAAATATCTGATAAATTAGTGCAAAATTCTGCCATTTTGTTGTAATTTTTATGGATAATCTCCATGCTCAACTTTCTAAAAAATAAATGTCTAAATATGCAACTTATTTTGCACTGCACTCACCTTGAAACAAATTATTACGGAGGTCAATGAACCTTTCAGGTTCTTGAAGGACCATTTCTATTTTTATATCTGATCGGTAGAATGTCGGTATTGGTAAATTTTATAACGGTACTTTATTGGTATCGGGCAAAATTTCATATCGGCCCATCCCTAATGAATATAATAAATATTGAAGAAACTTAATTCATTGTTGAAGTATAAAATTGGTATAATTATTATTTACTTCTCCATTGAGAAGAGTTTTGATTGAAATATTCTTTGAAAAATGAAAAATTTAAGCAACGAAACCTTAAAGGTACTTACGTGCACTCGTACTCATTCCACAAATCAACACATTCAAAAGGTTCAGGGCATATCACATTTGTACAAGGGCTGTTGGAGGGGCAGTTGCGTTCTAGATTACGGGCCATTGTGGCTTGACCCCACTGCGTTCCGTTCATTGCAGGTGGAAGAGGCAAATGCTTTCCTTCCAATCTAATGTCATCCAGACAACCTGCAAAAATACAGATGCACAATATTACAAACAATAAGAAAAACAAAATTTAATTGTTACATGTAAAAAAATCATTGAACTTTTAATTTTTGTCTGGAAAAATGACATGGTATTTGTAACAAAATATAGAGTTTCAGAGACAAGCAAATTTATGTACCAACGTTCTGCGTTCTGGAAATTGAAATGTATGGCGGTTTGTTTGCAAGTTTATTAAAATTTAACTAACTTCATCAGACCTGAGAAGCAAAATAATGAGTATTTCTTTGTTTAGCTTAGCAAAATAGTCCTGGATGGTATTTTTTGTGGGACAGAAAACCAAGTTACATCCAGGTCCAATTCTAAATATTCCATGGCCATAATCTATATTCACTTGCTTTAAATGTGTAAGAAACAATGAATCTGAGAATTGAAATTAATAATAACAAACATTATTAATGTACGAGGGAGAACATTTACCTTTCTGGTAATCAGCATAAACTTCGAATGTTCTGACACCTGTGTACTCTGCTTTTCCACCAGCATAAACTCCTTCCTGTTTGTCTACCAGAAGCCACTGATGACCCTCAAAAGTGAAGGACTCATTGTACCTTCTGCCTTCTCCCCCATCAAGTTCCAAGACAGCCGCTGAACCATATCTGGATACCTGGGAAAATATAATGTCAGAATAAGAATAATAACAAATGAGACCTTAAGAAGTTGTTATTTGTTTTCAGCATCAACATTAAAAAAAAACTACTCTCGCTGTAAAGTTAAAACCAGGATGGTATCAGAAAGTATTATCGGTTGAAATTCATACACCGATACCAGCTGATATGCCATGCAACACTTTCACGGAGTCTAATTATACTTGAAATTACGCAAAATTCAAACTTTCTTTTTATTTTGCTCCAATTTTTGCATGAAAAACTATATTTTGTGATTACATAATATCTATTTAAATATTCTGATGCACTTTTTGAATATTCTAAAGCAAATTTCTTGGTAAATTGATGCGTGTAATTGCAGAAGAATATTTACACACTGATATTGATCAATATTCTGAACAAATTTTAATTATTGCAATTTTCAAGTATCGGTATTGGTGGGAATCAGTATCGGTTCAGGCCTATTTAAAACCAGTTAAAACTAAATGTAATTTGTTGCTCTCTTTATATAAAAATATAAAATGAATGCTTACCTTAGCAGTGTGCCACTGTCCATCATCTACTGCAACAGCACTAAGCCAGATATCTTTCTCCTCTGTCCTCAAACTGTTCAAGTTGTACCGGAAATGGAGTCTTCTATCTTTAATCTGATTACAAATAAACAAATAATTGCATTAGCAATATGTCTACATTGCCAATAACAATACAATTTCTTACAAAGCACTAACCAAGTACAAAATTTCAGAATATCTTTAGAAGTACTGTTTAATTACATGTCTGCTGTCCCCATCGATTTACCTTCACTCCTCAGTGTGGATATGCATACATATGGAATAGAAATGGGTGGTTGAAAATTTTATGTTACAATATGCAATATAAAGTATATCATCTCTTAATTTATATTATGTCTGTCGCACAAATTTGAAAATAAAACTTAGAAAATATTTTTACTTTATGAAATGATAACTGCCAGAACAACAAAGGAAGTTTATACCAGGTGGAAAAAATACCATGGTGAACATTAGAGGTTTTTTTACAGTCACAATATGCAATGTGTTTATCATATAAAGGTATGGCTTACAGATTATCATGTGCTAACAAAAAGTTGGCTTTTTCATATAGCACAATGCAAAACGGCAAAGAGTAATGCCAATGAGTTCTCTTTCAAGCCCACCTTATGAAAACATATGCTACAGTGTTTAAAGTGAGATCTGAACCACTACATACCTCCACTGGGTATCAAGACATTGCAAAAAATACAAGTCAGTGGTAAAAATCTTAAAAAAAAAGCATAATTCTAGAAAATTTAGATTCTAAATGAAAAGAAAGAAAGAGAGGAGGGAGAGAGAGAGTGAATGTGTGTATGGACATGTGTATATGCATGAGATTTTCCCTGTTGTACTATTACCTCGGTAAAATTATGACAATACTTCCTACTATATTGTAGCTTGATAAGATATGCTACACATAAGATGTTATCATTCACTGTTACTGTGTACTTCAGAAATTGAGATTTGTATTGTTTTACATTGCTATCAACAATGTAATATTTGCAAAATTAAAAAAAAGAAAAGTGAAACAAAAAATTATTGAACTTAGGAAACAAAATGTGATGGAACAATATTTACCTCTAAAATTCCATATTCCCTATTATGCTGATCGCTGACTCTGAACAGTTCACCAAATTCCTCACGTGTTCGGAACCGTAGCTGCACTTGCGTAGCGAATCGGTCTGGTTCAAAAGAAAGGGCGTACTTCACGTAGCTTTGTGGTTTGAACGTGGTTGGTGTTGTGGCTTGTATGCAACTTGGGCCCGTCCATCCTGCATGGCACTGGCAACGAGGTTCTGTGAAGGAGCCAACACAAACTCCATGTTCTGAGCATCGGAATGTAGATTCGTGGCTGCTGCAAATGTCTTCTATTTGTGGACAACCAGATACACTATTTCTAGACAAGCCTGGGTGTGCCAAATCGTAAAGCTGAAATGAAACGTATGCATGATTTTTGTGTTTTGCAATGTCAAAATGCTAATAAATGGGTTTACACTTTAAAAAACCTGATGGTTTACTGTCATACGTTGAAGGGTTTTCTTTTTATTATGTGTACACTCACCTCACTTAATACTCCGGCAGTTTGTTTCTTTATACAGCATATTTACAGAAGATACAATTAAACCTACAAGTGTATAAATATACGCTGTATAAAACACATCTTATTACTAACTTCATTGTCCGTACAGGATGAAACTCTACCGAAACAATTGGAGCTCATACTGAGGTATCACTATCATAAAAAATATCAATTCAAATATAATGACTGACACAAGTTGATAGTTTTCTGGAATTCATTAATATAACTATTATGTGCTACCTACTAATTCACATTGTACTTTCTCTTTACCATAAAATAATATGCAACTTTCTTTGTATTTATATTGTCACTTTTCTATTAATTCTGTATTTTTTTAAGTATTATCATTCTTTATGTATTTTTTATTATTCTCTTTGTCACTTTCTTATAGACAAGCACGACCAAAGATGAAAAGCAGTGCCTGCTTTAATATAGAAGTATTATTATTATTATTATTATCAGGTTATTATGCACAAAGTTTAAAAAAAATTACTATGACCAACATTACTCTGAATGGTTATCACAGTTGAATATGTTTTCCTTAGAAGAAAGAAGAAAAATGAAAAGGTTAAATTTTGTAGAGAAGATATTAAATTTCCAAGTTGACAGTGAATACTTTTTGAATAATATAGCTTATAAAATTCCCAGATATTCCCATAGGTATATCTCAATTCTCACATGCCTAAACAAGGCAAGAGGTTTAGTAGCTGATCTTGTTGAAACCTACAATTTGAATTTATGTTGATGTATAAAATTGTAGGATCCACTGTTTTATTTTATAATTATGTATTCAATTTTTTTAATTTTGTATAACATAGTGGTTGTTTAATCGTTATCATCACTTCAATAAATATGATCATTATTATTATTAGAACAATACACAGTTAATTGCAGATATTATATAACAATAAACAATTATTAGTATCAGAGATATAATAGATCTCATTGAAAACTGTAACTTGAAGTGTAAATATGCTAACTTGTTATGTTATGTTATTCTACAGCTTATGTATTTTATTCGTGTAACTTTGTACTTTTGTATTTGACTTAGTGCTGTATTAGGTTTCATACTGTGCTCAACACTTAAAATAAACGATTATTATTATTATTACTACTTGCAAAATGATGCCCAATATTTTGTGAGCATCTGTGGAATCTGGGAATTTTGCATAGCATGAAAATTGTGTGTGAAATTTTAAGCAATATTGATAAAGTACATAATTATAATAATCAATACTGTACTATTCTGATGAAATAGTATTATAATCTTATAATCTGTGAAAAAAAACTGAATGGTTCATTTAATTAATGGATGTCAAGCTGACTGCAATGGATTTTTGACCTAAGAAAAGTACTTTTGCAATACCAAAGTGGGCATACCCTGCCTCTTTATTTTCGACAATAGTTGGATTACTTGATATGAACACATACCTGTGCCATTGATTAACTACCCCTGGGACTTCTTGGGAGGCCCTTCAGAACGTATTGAGGGCAACGTCACTGCCCGGAAAAAGGTCTTATTCACACTTGCATCACGAAGTGTGCCACAATTTGGCACAGAGTTCGGCCCTGCTATGAAAAAGACTGTTTCCATACCGATGTTCCGGACACTTAAACCATCAGGTATGTGTTCATATCAAGCATTCAACCATAAGCATCGCAGTGTTGAAAATACAGGGGGGCATGCCCAGTTTGTGACTTCCCTGTACACCAAAACAATACAAAACGGCAAAATTGCACTCTAAATTGTAGGTCATGTATAGAAATATTCAATCAGTAAACTCAACAGACAATTTTATGGATAAAACATAAATAAATTTATTAATATATACACAAAATGTGCTTGTCTCTTTGTACAGTCAGGGAGACCTCTGGGTTGTAATGATCCCATTGAAAATCAATGGGGTTGTTACAACCCAGAAGTGTGCGTGACTGTACATATTAATAACTTATGTCTAAAGTCCTGTAACATGAAATAAATTTACATTGACTGATACTAATATAGTGTACTGATATTTCTGCCCTATTCCTAACGTACATTGAACATTTTAATGCTCTACTTACTTCAGACTGATTATAAAGTCACATATATATGAAGAAAAATGCTCCTACCTTGCTATTGTGAACAACATTCTTAATGCAGCCATCGAATCCTTTGCCAATAGGCATGTATTGCCAGTGGTAATGTGTTGGATCAAACTGATCCACATGCATGCCACCTATTTGAAGGGGAGCATTGACGTTGAGGTACTCATTGAAAGGAGGAACAGTTCCCATTTCCTGGCAACTGCTGTCATCGAACTCTGGTGGCGTGCCATCTTCGAGCTCTGATACGTCTGCGGATTTGCAGTAGTCCACTACCATTCTTACGTTCTGAGGAGAATATTCAGAGAAATGTTTGTCATTAATACAGTGCACATACAGTATATGTTGGAATTATTTGTTATATTTATTATTCTAAATAATACTAACTAGAAAGTTAATTACATAATTACTTATGCTCCATGCTCTATCAAGGGTTCAAGGAAATATTTACAAAACAGAGATGTATGAACAGTTAATTGTTCTGTTAAATAAATTATTGTGCTATCTTTAAATAGGCCTCAAGAAGTCATTCTTCTTATTTACCTACATGAAGTTTCGTGTTTTTAGTTTAGTTTTTTTCTGATTAATTTTGAAGGCTCTTTGCCTTTATTCACAAAGGGTATCGCATCTGGAGCGGAGATGGTAGTGAGTCACTTCTTTCTTAATTCTCGGGCGGTGGTAGTTAACCTAATTAAAAAATTGGAAGAAAATCTATCCAATTGTGCAATGCAGAAATACAAAACTTCATGTAGGTGTATACTTAAACCACATCCATCATTAAGTCATTCTTCATTTTACACCATGTTCAGTAAACGCATGCAGATTTAAAACATTGCCAGTAAGAGAACTAAACTATATACACCATGGTGCAACAGCCCTCTGAGGAGCAGGGCCTGCTCTCTTCATTGGACAATGCATGTTCAGCACATTGCGTTCCATTGCCGCAGTTTTCTGGCTTTGAAGACCAGAGCCCACTACTGATTCTTTTCAAGTAGCTCCCCAATTAATGCTGGGTCAACAGTAAAATTTTTTGGAAGCTCCCACTGGGAATCAAACCTGGGACCACTTGCACCAAAGGCAAGAGTGCTAACCATTTAGCTATGTGGAAGTCCACCAGTAAGAGATCAATGTGTATATTTTGCTTCTAATTCTGCTTGACATACACCCAAGCCACATTTCAGATACATAAAATTATTACTACTTTTTTGCCATCAGGTTTTAACATTAAGAAACCAATTAATTCCAGTTAGAATTCTACATTTAATACATAAAGTACAGTGCTCAAAGTAGGGGGGGGGGGTGTCCCCCAGTTAGCAAAATTTTTGTAAAGCATCCCCCAGCTGTTTCATTGTCCCCATATAAAAACCTAGCTAACCACAAGTATCGACCAAACATTATCCCCAGATAACATTTTCCACTACAAGAGCTGACGAAGTACAGGGTTTGTCTGGAAAGTAATGAGACTGGTCACCGCACAGCGCTCCAGTCATCAACAGTGTGTCAGCCACAAGCGGGATTGGTGGTGGGGGGTCTTAGCTAACCAGCGCTACCCGGATCAGTCGCTTCCGAGCTCTGGTAGAGTAAGGGTCGCTTATCGCACGAACCGTGCCTACCAGGACCAAGCCCTGTCAAGAGCCCCAGTTTTCCTTTGGCATGGAGATTTCAAGCAAGCGCCAAAGTTCGGAGTGGCACACCAAGGAGTCTCTGCGCTCCGAAAAGGCAAGGATGTCCAAGTTCAGGATCAAGACAATGCTCATTGTCTTCTTTGACAAGAAAGGTAGTACACAAAGAATTTCTGCCTCAAGGGAAGACTGTCAATCCCGCTTACTACGTGGAAGTCCTCAAATGCCTGCGAGACAAGAGTCAATCGGGTCCGACCGAAGATTGCCAAATGCTGGAAGCTCCATCACGATAACGTGCCGAGTCATACCACGTTCGTTGTGACGTCATTACTGGCTAGAATCGGCGTTGCCACATTGCCGCAGCCAACATACAGTCCCGACATGAGCCCAGCAGACTTTTTCCTATTCCCCAAGCTCAAAAGAAGCTTGAAAGGTTGCCGTTTTGACGATGTTTTGGCCATCCAAGCAGCAACGACAGGTGTTCTGAGGGAGTTGTCGGAAGCTGACTTCCAGGAGGCCATAGTGTGAAAATCACGCTGGCAGTGGTGTGTTGATAGCCAAGGAGAGTACTTTGAAGAATTTTAACAAGTTGTAGCAATTGGATCAATACATTTTATTTCCTGGACCCAGTCTCATTACTTTCTGGACAAACCCTGTGTTTTCTCTTTCATAGATAGACAGTGCAATCTTGAAAAATCCAATAAAGCAAAGCGTTATAAAATTCTCCTGCATTTTGTTCTCTGAAAAATATAAATTTGAGCTTTCACTGTATTATGTGCTTTTCCAAATTGTTTAACATGACATGTCTGTATACATTGATTTAACCTTGGAGAATGAAATTGGAAATATACATGTGACTGAATAACCACATGCATAAACAAATATAATATTCTTTTATTATTTGTTTGAGAATATATGTAAATAAAATCATATATGGGTCATTCCACGTCAATTCATCCAGGCCATGTCACCCACCATCCCCGATTTTGATGAAATTCGGTATAGTTATAGAACTTTTGATGCTGATTACAAAAATGACAATTTTTTTAAAATTGGTCAAGGGGTTCAGAAGTTACGTGCTTTTTAAGATCTCCGTGTACCCCATGTGCGGCTCTATTTGAATGACACGCATTAAGTTATAAACGATCGTATCTTCCCTCGGGTTTGCCGTAAAAACTTCGTTTGTTTTCTTTTGTTCAGAATAGTATAAACTTTCATTTAAATAATGTTTCAGATTAATGCATTAATAAACATGTATTTTTATATATAGTTTTATGTATTTTTTTAGAAAAATAAATGACTAAATTTAAGAGCTAATTTGATGCAATGCCCCCCCTTCAATTTCCCCCCAATTTTATATGTAGGTAGCTCAGAGTGTGTAGTAATGCCTGATGAAAAAATTGGGATGGGCGGTTCAGAGACAGGGTGATAAAAAAATAATTTGCATACAATGAAATTAAAAGTAAATCTTATTTAAAATGCTTATGTATTTAGCACAAAGCCTGTAGTACAATATGTTTCAAGCTACAATATTCAAAATTTATGTTCACTATGTGTGAATGTAAGTATAGGCGTAACCTGGTGGGGGCAAAGGGAAGCTCTTGCCTCTCCCAAATTTATAGATTAATTTAAAATTTGGAAGTAATAATTACAGTGGAACCCCGATTTAAGTTCCTCGATTTTACATTTTTCTTCATTTTGCATTCAATGTTGGTGGTCTGTTTAGAAATTTTCCAAGATTTTACATTTTCCCGCGTATTACGTTTTTTCAGGTAGGTCTCCTGGATAACTAAAATCGAGGTTCCACTGTATCTAAGTTAGTTTCAACAGTCTTAATTTTTTTAAAAAATTATATATTATATAATTATATAATCATTATTAACATTCCCAAGTTTAGCAAATTTATCTTCGAGACCATTCTTTTTGTGCATTTTATCTCAATATGGAAATCCTATTTTGGCTACCTTTCATGGGGATACGTAATATGAAGTAAGAATTAATACTACACATTTGTGCTGATTGAAGTTTTTTTAAAATGGAGCTTTTTCGCCACATACCACAGAAAATATCCTTGCGACTGGATGGTTGGAACAGTAAAAGTACTCGTATGGACTTCTATAGTATAAAGCAACAAGTACGGCAATTATGTACCAATTCCGTACAAATAGTATTCAAGGCATAAATTTCTTAGTAATCATCTAGGGTGAAATGACAACAATCCACAGTACAATGTGTCAGCGATTGCAAAGTACTACAACAGTACCAGGAAGTATTCACTATTTTGAACTTACAGGTTCCGTAAGTTACTTTTTACAAGTACAGTAGAGTGTCGATTATCCGAAGTAATTGGGGGACATGGGTGTTCGGAAAACTGGTTTGTTCGGATAATCGAACTGTACATGTTTATTTGCCAAAAAGAAGTACTGTACAGTAAATTTATTCATAAAAACAGGCATCTCTTTAAGTATGTATTACAAAGTAATGTACAAAGGCAACTTTAATAGGAATATATAGTATGTGGTACAGTTTATTAAACAAAAATATGTACATATTACATACGCATTTTGCATGAACAATACACACAGTACACAAAATTAACGTTTAAAAAAATCCTTTATTTTGGTCTGTCTAAGCAAGCCTACACGCTTACGAGCAGCTAAGTCACGTACTTTTTTCATTACAGATATCTGAAAGTGAGCGAGTACACAGTTCGGTTAAGCGGTCGTTTGCTTGACCGACGTTCGGATAATCGACGCTCTACTGTAACTAAGTTACAGACAATCATTAAAAAAGTTACTCAGTTATTGTTACTGGTACTTTGAAAGTAACTGAGTTTCTTTTACAGTTACTGTAACAGTAGCGTACTGTCAATGATCATTGATTTGTTTAAACGTTACACAAAATCAATGATCATGAAGACTTCCGTGTTATACTTATGTTTCTAGTACGTAATATGTATTCATATATTTACATTATTACTGCTAATAAATGATGGAAAACACAGTCAGCTTTGCTTGAACGATTATAATTAAAAAAATCATTTGTATGCTGACCACGGTATTTTGAATATAGTGTCATTGATTCCACTTACACCTATTTCATTCTCCTCCATTCCAAGTTCAAGATCCAAAGATCCACTTCCTCGACAATGACTTTTTTCTAGCTAGACAACCACATTCCAAACGAACGCAGCAGTCTACCAAAAACAATGGAGTTTTCACATACAATTAGAAATGAATTACAGTAAAGCGTGGATGTTCTAAATTTAGCATGCAACAAAGTATAGCTTCCTTGCCAGCAATTCCAAGAAAATCCTTTCACGTAGCATCCGGAGAAGGTACATATTTTATTATTATAGTCTGGAACAGAATTGTCCAATTTAGCTATTTCCCTACTGCAAAAAGTAACTCTGTTACCGTTGTTAACGTTACAGGTATTTACTTTTAAAAGTAGCTAGTTACAGTTAGAATTCCTAAATAAAAAGTAACAGTACTTTTAACTTTGTAACTATTTACTTCGAAACACTAGTTGTTTAACAGTTAGAGCAAAAATAGTAAGTGCTGATGTAATATGTTTTGTATAACTGTATGGTTTGACTTTTGTGAAGAAGTGGCTTTCCGAATTCCAACAGTAAACAGTTATGTAGTAGCATGTGTGTGCGTGACTCAAACTTGTTTGTAGGATTGCTTGAAAAGTCCACGTGAAAATGGAGATGCAATCAACTTCCCACTACTGGCCAAAACGTATGCTGTGTCCAGTGGACATTAACAACACAAATGGATGGACATATGTACTTACTGATAAGTCAAATACTTTAGTGTGTTTTAAATGGTCAAAATATCCATCTAAAATGTGAACAGCACAATTTATAGTACATGAAATTTTGGCAATGCATAGAGTACAATTTTTAAGTACTATCTTAATGGGTGTCACTTGGAGACTATCTTCGGGTTGAGATAATCACAAAGTTTTCCATCGCATAAAAACAGTGTCCAGGATAATTTGATAAATACATTTGAAAAATCACAATTATTACTCTTTATTCTTTTGTTCCTCAAGTGTCAGGAGGATCACAAAATATATTTAACTTGTAAATTTTAATTAATATATAAATTTGGGAGGGGGCAAGTGCTTCCCTTTGCCCCCGCCAGGTTACGCCTATGCTTACATTCACACATAGTGAACATAAATTTTGAATGTTGTAGCTTGAAACATATTGTACTACAGGCTTTGTGCTAAATACATAAGCATTTTAAATAAGATTTACTTTTAATTTCATTGTATGCAAATTATTTTTTTATCACCCTGTCTCTGAACCGCCCATCCCAATTTTTTCATCAGGCATTACTACACACTCTGAGCTACCTACATATAAAATTGGGGGGAAATTGAAGGGGGGGCATTGCATCAAATTAGCTCTTAAATTTAGTCATTTATTTTTCTAAAAAAATACATAAAACTATATATAAAAATACATGTTTATTAATGCATTAATCTGAAACGTTATTTAAATGAAAGCTTATACTATTCTGAACAAAAAAAAACAAACTTGAAGTTTTTACGGCAAACCCGAGGGAAGATACGATCGTTTATATCTTAATGTGTGTCATTCAAAATAGAGCCGCATGTGGGGTACACGGAGATCTTAAAAAGCACGTAACTTCTGAACCCCTTCACCAATTTTAAAAAAGTTGTCATTTTTGTAATCAGCATCAAAAGTTCTATAACTATACCGAATTTCATCAAAATCGGGGATGGTGGGTGACATTTTCACAAAATTCTGGATGATTTGACATGGAATGACCCATATGGAATTAAAAATGGACAACTTACCTCAGTATCCCAGAAAATGTCTATTCGGTGCCACTCTCCATCATCTAACCCTTTCTTTGTTTTGATCCTAAGTTCCAAGGTCCCGGATCCAAAATCTATCAATAACCTAGGCTGGCCTCTTTCCAATTCCAACGATATAAAATCTAAAATGTGAAGGAAAGAAACGAAATGACGATAAACATTTTAACATGTACATAGATATTTGCACTCATAATTATCAACCTACTCATAGGCTAACATAGAACAGGAAGGAGGAAAGGGGGTGGGGATAGGAGAGGAGGGTTGACTTATGAACTAATTCACTCAAAGGAGCCATTATTGGTTTACATAAGATTTGATCAACTTCGATCCCTTCCATAAATGAACCCCTAGGTAAGTCTATGTTCAAACTTAACAAACAAAGAAATCAAAATTAAGTGAAAAGGGATAATTTTTAAAGCAGAATTACAGTAATTTCTACTGAAATCAGTTGAGTGATTAAAATATAATAGTCAATAAGCATTCACACCTGACACCATCACCTCTTCTTGTTCTGGAGGTACAATTGGTCCATTATAGAGTAACATCCCATCACTTTTCCTGGTGATGAATTCTATACTGAGATGAGAATTATCACACATATCCAGAGGTGGGTACCATGCGTATCCATTGCCTCTGAAGCTTCTGGTTGTCTGTTGACATCTCGGGCCATCGTAACCACCTGGACAGGTACAACTGGAGAAAAAAAAGTAGAAAATATCATATATGTGTCACGTAAAATACATTTCCATCTATATAATTATGGGTTTTAGTTGACAGAAGTATTCTAATTTAATCTTTTAAGTGTAGGTGATGTATATCCGCAGTTTGCTGTTGCAGTGCGGAAGGTGTACATGTACACTTTGTGCTTGCTTTGACTACATTCAACTGTGGGTGGAGTGTATATTCACCCAGATGTTGAGAACAATCATGTTATGTGAGATTATATTAGCTGTAGTAAATACAAAAACAGTGGCAGAAAAGGAAGAAGATGAAAAAGAAGGAATATAGTTCGTTCATAATAGAAAACCAAAATATGGCTCAAAAATGAAGTTTTGTAGCACAGACAATGAGTTGCACTTGCTTCAAAGACTTCCACACCAGAAAGATTTACTCTACTTAAGCCTGAAGTATACATATATGTCGATATGCTATGTACTATTGTATATTTTTGTATTACCGTTTTATTTACATTTGTCATGGAATATGAAAGCAATTCTACAAAAAAGAAAAAAAAAACATAAAAGAAGAAGACAGGCAAATACTGGTGTTTTATTTCAGTTAATTTTGTTCAACTGAATTCTGCTAAAAAAAACAACTAAATTTTCAGTAGCAACTTGTTCAGAAAATTGCACACTTGAAAGAGTTAAGGGAGAAACAACAGTTATTCAGGTAATCTAATTTACAACAGTATAGTCCCTCTATATATTGTTACAGAATCGAACCATTATATGGAAAGTAATATGTGAAGTAATTCATCATTATGTGGCGTTTCTGTTGTGGCAAAGCATGCACTCTCATTAATAAAGCAGTCAGACAAACTTTTCTTTCAATGTCCCTGGATGGGTTGAAAATAAACACTAATGGTATGAATGCTATGGCCGAGTTGATTGACCATTACTAGTGGTAAAGTGCTTATCTCTTAGAAGCCCCTGCTCCATCCTTTTCCCTGTAGAAATGACAGCATGTGCAACAGTGGCATCTGAAAACATTGCACATCTCCTTCTTCTTGTACACTGTCTTGTATAAAATGACCAATTCTGCTATTGTGGTGGAAAAGGGCAAGATGCAGAACTCAGCTACCTTCCTCTTGTCCCGTACATGAAGATAAGAATACTTGGCAACTCAGGAATAGCTCAGGGTTTCAATACCCAAAGATTTATGGCTGTATATTTTGTGCTGGGTTAGGGGAGAATAAGGTTCCTAAAGGGTGTCACTGAGAATCTCAATACATACATTCAGATGTGAATATTTTCTCTCCAAATTATTTGTTATGAACAAAGAAAAGAATACAATAATGAACTGACGTTGAGTGAAGCATTTCTCAGGTTTTTGATCAGGAACACTCATCTGAAGATAATTCAGAGAAGAGCTAAATACTCTCCAGAACTTACCAGATCAATAACAATGCTATAACACACAGAAATACCCACACTTATCCTGAATCCCCATGTGTAAATAAGTATAATCGATTACCTTAAGCCATATCTCCCTTCGATGCACCGTCCTCCATTGTAGCAAGGACTTGACCGACAGGATTCTCCTTTCGTGAAGTTCCTCGCACCACAAGTGCATTCTGCTATCACGTCAACTCTTACACCAACTAATGAAGTTTTGTTTGCATTCACCATGTATGGCAAGTTACTAATGTCCAATACATTGGTGCAACTTCCTTCACAAACAGCATTTTCATATAGGCACTCATCAATTCCCACCATTGTGATATTAACACCTACTTCACGTTCGATCTGAAAGATAAAATATAAGAAATTGTTAGCAATCATATCGTAATATCCTCGAGTAGATATGTTAATGTTTGCAGATGTTTTGTTATTATAAAATGAATCATATCATTGAAACATCTGATGTAATTTACAAAAATGCAATATTTTAAAATTAGCAACAAATTACTCACAGTGATTTATGCACATAAATTTGGTTAATTAAGAGTTCACATCAGTAACAATAGTTATGACGATTACTGAAATTTCAAATACCTCTTCTCGATGCATCAGGACGTAACCATTAAGTCTAACAGGCTTGTAATATGGAGATCCATGAGCTGCAAATCTAATGTCTGTGGTTGGTGGATGCTTTCGCCGAAGCTGAACGCTGAACACATCAACATTTTCTCTGTCTGTTTTCAAGAGTTCTGACAACTTGTCCCTAAATTTTTCCGCTTTGCTTTTCATAACTGTTTGTGTCTACAGAGGATAAGAAAATATCATGAGAGAATGTTAACAAACAAGTGACAAAATTAAAAACATTAACAATATTTAGTATGTAAATAAATAATTTAATGTAAAAAATTTGCATTGAAGAGAGTGTTTTCACTGTGCTTGTAAACAGAATGACATACAATAGGAAACACAATTACTAGATTAATATATCCTTTTAGGTTCTTCCTGTATTATGGATATATGGTGAAACCCTTATTTTACATTCCTGTATTTTATATTTTCCTGCATTATACAATCAATCTTGTTGGCCCCAACATAGCAGAAAGTTATAAGATTTTCCTCAATTTTAAGTTTTTTTTCAACTTGGGTCCTCATTAAAATGTAAAACCGAGGTTCCACTGTATATAATTTCTAACTATGGAAATGAGTGTACCCAATTGTGATGTCGGATGGAAACACATTTGAAATATTTACTCTGACATCACCTGAAGAATGAAACTATGTATCACCTGATTATTCAGTTAAGTCAATTACATTTTTATTTAAACGAGGCATTTAACGAATCACTTGTTCACTTACTCGATAATCCCACACACGAATAAAATCCTCATCTGAAAGTCCAGCAACACGCACGGATCCTGAGTTGATCACAGCCTCATGTGGAATTTCTCGAACAACCACAGTTACATTTGCTAGCACGTCTGTTTGTGTATGCTTCCGGTCATATACTTTGAACCGAAGATTATACCTATTTGGAAATGGAGAAGATTGAGAGGTTAGTTCTGCAGTAAATACGAGGCATATTAAATCATGTAATTAAAGCAAAGAAAAAAATTAAAACAACAAGATTTCGAAGCCCTACAGAAACTAAAGTATAACCTTCATATTCTATAATGGACAATCAAAAATAAAATAAGAGAACATGAACCAATTTTTTGGTGAAAGATTTACAATATTGTATATCATAAAAATTAAACTGGACAATTATGGAAATGTGATTATGAAAATTTTGCAAATTCGAAATTAATCACGAGTACAACACATCAATAGAAAGTATTTGGAAAATGTTACCCTAATGGCATCTGAAGACAAGATACCTATATTAACATTTCTGTATAAAATTCCTAAGATTCAAATACAAATAAGTTAATCATTTGAGTATGAGGCGTTACCCCTATACGCCTTCATGGCGTGGTGCTATGCACAGGGGAGCACTCAATTTTTTTTTTTACTTTTTTATATTTGAACCATTATGTGATCAGCATTTGCAGAAATTTAGAAATATTACACTGCAGAAATTATGGAATGAGGTTCAATATCTGAACATCAAACAGCAAAAGTGAAAATGCAGAAAATGGCAAATCAAACTGATTAAAAATGCACTTTACTGTAGAAAGTTTTGTACTAAAATTAAGTGAATGAAAGAACTTAATTGAAACCATTACCTTCCATCCCTTGTGCCATGTTTCATTGTTATCATTCCAGTTTCTTCATTCAACCGGAATCTTGGATGTTCAGCACTGTCCCAGTAGAATTTTTTATCTGGTAGATCCCAATCATCCAAATCGTAAACGTACACTCTTCCTATTTCTGTATCTGGTGCTTGTCCCTGTGACCGAGAAATAATTTATGAAGCTTTCAAAATTATATTCAATACTATTATTTTTCTGTTGCCTATTCCAGATAATATTTCTAAAAGCAATCTAAAAAATACCAGAAAAAAAAGATAGTATTTGGGTACATGCTCAAATTACATTGAAAGGACAAATCATGAAGAAAAAATACACATACGTATTTTTCAGATGGAAGACTAGTAGAAAATGAATATAATAGCAGATTTACATATTATGTAATTAATTATAAGTGAAAATATACAAGGATGCAACGTTATCTTCTTGAAATATTTGTGTAACTTGACATTATTAGCCATCTTAAAATGGTTATCCAACATCAGCTTGATTATTATTATTTTTAGCAATGTTATTGAGTAAAGCATAGAATTTCCAAGGAAGCTAAAATTTAGTTTGTAGCTTCAAATTTAGATTACTGCACAGAGTACAAGGGTGTTCGAGACTATTGTCAGGTTTTCAGTCAGAAGACAGAGTGAGAGAACTTCACATAAGAATTCTGTCACCTATTTTGAAAAAAAAATAGGAAAAATTATATATTTAGGATCAAATTTAAAAAAATGAAAAAGTGAGGTTTCTTGGGAAAGAAGGGTCAAAAAAAATAAAGATGAAAAATACACTACTGTCTTACCATGTAATTATACACAAATATTTCTTTAGAGCCTGGCTGCATTTTGTTGTCATTTGCGTCTCCAATGATGACTGTCAAAGTGCTTGTTCCAGACATAGCTGGGTTTCCAGAATCCTTTATGACAATTGGTATAAGATATTCTTTCTGCTGCTCTCTGTCAAATGAACGTAGGGAGGAGACGACAGCCATACCATCACCATTAGCACCCTCTGAAAAAAATGAAGAAAATTGTCATAAATGTGCACCTTTTATTCAAAGTAGAAAAAAAATGAAAATTTACTTAATTTTATAAATGGAATTTATCACTGCTATACAGCAAGGTGACAGTATTTTTTAAGCCTTCTAATGATTAAGACTCGTTTTCATACAGTTTTCATTATTGAGACAAACTGGAATGTTATCTCCATTATACTGTCTATTGTAGTAGTGAATAATTTCATTACAAAGTATGTGAATTTAGCAATGAATACAATCAGTGTGGTATTTGAAGAGGAATGAACGAGATTCCCGCTTCCGGTTGATAATTTTTGCTACTTTGTTTGGGAACTAACTATACAATTTATATAATATCCTGATGCTTTCCCCAGTGGATATTTTGCCAAATACTATATACAATTACAATAGAGAAATATTTAAATTATATATTGTGTAAACCATACATTAAACAATATTGTGAACAATTGTATGGATTGGTAGAAATTTTACCTTGCGAGGGATATATATACAGTACATGCAAGTTCGTATTGATACATTTTATTTATGTATGCTACATTTTCTACGTAATTTAAGTGTTTCCAAAATGCTCAAGTTGATAAGAGAAGGAAATTTAAAAAATAAGAAATAATGCTCTTGACAGTACTGCAAGAAAGCACTTACTCTGATCGTGTTCAACTTTAAATGATGCTCTGATCACATCATCAGCATTGGGATCCATTCTGAAAGTAAAAGGAGGTCCATTGCTCTTCGACCTGTCGTCATCATCTGTGGCCAGGACTTCGACTACTTTCCTCGGAGGGACATGTTCTGGGAGCACTGGCCTGTAATCTTTCAAAAATGTAGGTGCATTGTCATTAATGTCTTGTACTATCACAGTCAAAGTAGCGGTGGCAGTTTTGGGTGGAACTCCGTCATCAATTGCCAGAATTTTCACCTGGAAAAGGAAATATGCTTCATTACGCTGAAAGGATTTCTCAGTTTTCATATGCAATTAAAAGAAGAATGTGTTATTTACAGAGGGATATTATTGTCAGACTTTGTAAAAATATTCAATCATAACTAGTACCAAGGCGAGAGGACAAATATAACCTGTTTGCAATTACTACTTTGGTTTTTCAAATTCATTGGAATATTTTAATTTTCTCAAACTTTCAGGTCCCATCAGCTCCCCTTGCTTACACTAGAGGTTATCAGCATACATCCACAGTGGCATATATATATATAAGTAAGGTTAATGAGATGGAGCCTCTAGCATGGGAAAAAAATAACTGACTGGCAAAATTTAAATTTTGTAGTATTACTACTATCATAACTGCTATGTTTTCATGGAGTTTGCAGATGGGAGACAAAGAAAAAACATCTTCCTCAAAATTAAATTGTAAATATGCCACTGGGGCCACACTACAATCACCAGAAATGTCTTTACTCATAATTGCAAATACAAGTTGGGTTGAAGGCACATAAAAATACCTTATCCTGAAAAAAATGTGCATCCACTATTGAATTTGCAATGCAGACATGCATGTCTATATTTTTCAATGTTACTGAATTGGCATTAAAAGAGTGTGCTGCTCGGTAAAAGCAGCGAGTGAAAATGGAAACCTGATTTTACCCCCTTCTTAGCCAGATCCTGATGCAGGTCAGGTCAACAAAAAAGCCAAAAAAAATGTTGCTCTGAGTCCATCACTGGTACAAATTACTAGTAAAAGTTGACTGCCTTCAGTATTAAGTTTTAAATATAAAAATCAACTTTGGTCATGGAAACGCAAAGTTTATATTCTTCCAAAAGAAAAAGCTCAAACTTCCAAAGAATATATGTAAACTACAAAACAACTGAAAATTGATGATGCCAGCGAAAACTTTCAGTAACTTCATTTAAAATCGATGGCTCTGAATTGAAAGAAGGGAGGACAAAATACGAAGTTTGTTATTATCCAAGACTGATTTATTTAGAAGAAAGTTGTGAACTATCTTTGGTTCCTTCCTTTATTGATTCTTTTTACCCATGTTTTTTTTTTTTTTCCAAAGTTCTGATCAGGACAATAAAATTCAGACAACATCGGAGAAATCGGTGACAGTATATCATGGGAGAAAATATAGCAAAAACTAATTCCACTGCATGTATTTGACGTTGACCTGAGAAAAGTTACCAGCATTCACCTATTTATATGCCTCCTGAATGGCATAATGGTAACTTCATCACTTTGTAATCAAGAGTCCTGGGTTTGATACCTGGCGGGACACATGGTGGTTTGGATACCACTTTAAACCATAGGTCCAGTCTCAATTAGCCTGTCTGTGCATAAAGTGGTCTTAAAACAAAAACCCAAACTCCTGTTTATATAGAGCCATATCAAGAGAGAGAGAGTCACAAGAATAAATGATCATTCATTCACTCATCATTATCCCCATATATGTAGGAAAACTTCATCTTTGTAGAGGAGGGATCATACACTGGCAGGATAAATAATTTTACAGCAGTTGGACAATTAATAGGAAATTATAGAAATTAGTCTACAAACATGGAAAACACATGTATTTAAGGTAGATATAATATTCCTCACAGTCGCAAACAATTCTTAAGCTTTAACATTACATATATCTTTTTTGGAATGATTTTTGTGTAGTGAAACCCCCATTGTACATTCCCACATTTCATTATTTCCTACATTTTACGTATAATTTTCATGGGACCAATAAAGCAACAAGTTACAAAAATGTTCCAACATTTAAAGTTTTTCACCTTGGCACCTCGAAAAACATAAAAACAATGTATTTTCTCTAATAAAGAGAAGCGATATTACACAAATTTTTGATTGAATGAAATATAACAGATATATTCAAGTTTTTGTTGTTTCATTACATGTACAAAACTAATTTGAGAAATAAATGCCAAAATCTATAAATCAAATATAATAATCCAGCAGAAAATAAATGAACTTACTTGATGTCTTGGTGTCTCCTCACGATCTAAACTTCTTTGAATTGTCACGGTTCCTTCCTGATCAATGGAAAATTGCCGTTTCCTGTCTGAAGATCTGTCAATGGCATAAGAAACTCTGCTTTTCCCTCCTTGGTCAGGGTCTGTAGCTTTGAAGGTTTCCAGTCGTTTGCCAACCTCTGCATTTTCGTACACAGAGACTTCAATGTTAGGCCTTTCAAATTGTGGTTTGTTGTCATTGATATCTCGAAGCTTTACTACAACCCATGAATACGCCACGTGATACTTATCATTGTCGTTATCTTCACCCTGTAAGAATAAAGATAATGTAAGTGGTAATAATTAACCTTTCCAATAAAATTACAGTCAAGCTTTGTTGAGTAAAATCCATTGTAATGGTTTCTCATGCACATTCTCAACCTCCATCACTGAAGATTCTGGAGTAGTGCTCCAGCCAGAACATAGCTGTTTCATTGTTCTTTCAACTATTTCATCTAATCGTCATT
Organism: Lepisma saccharinum; assembly: GCF_977018435.1. NCBI lineage: Eukaryota > Metazoa > Arthropoda > Insecta > Zygentoma > Lepismatidae > Lepisma > Lepisma saccharinum. The sequence continues at coordinate 30,575,505 of NC_139245.1, read as the reverse complement.
CATCATGTTTGTTGAAATTACCATAAAGAGATAGGAAAGCAAAACAAAATAAGAAAAATACAAAATTCAATAACAAATGTGATATTATACAAGGTAAAAGTAAGTCACTCTGAAATTAGTAGCATAAGTTATACAAAATTTACTGCAGCAATCAAGTGTTATCTGTAATTACTCCGAAGTAATTGTTTGAAGTTGCAAGACAGACAACGCTACTACTATTACTACTACAGACACGTACACTGACTTCGACACATTTACCTTATCATTGACTTGAATCCTAAATCGAAATCCATTACTTTGCAGCTGATCTTCATAATCCAGTGGTTGAACAATTTTCAACGATCCTGTGCCATCATTATTCCTGACCATAGTAAATTTATCTGCACCATATCCACTGCTTTCAATTACCTGTGAGTTAATACGAGAGATAGAGCATTTGAATTAAAAATGTTTCATCACTTTTATTAACATAACTGAAGCAGTAAGCTGATTTTTTATCTAATAAACTACTACAGTCATTTAAAATTTTCATCCGTAAATGAGAATTCACAAGCATAATAAAAATGTTCCTTCAAGGATTCTATAGTGTGAGAGCAATTAGTAATTCTTTCAGGAAAGAAATGTTTACCATGCACTTCTATTGCCATAAAATTTAATATAATTAGAACAACCATTTACTTCCAAAATATGAATATATTTTACCTTATATTGAAATTTATTTGTTTCATCTTCATCATGCACAGTAACTGTTAAAATTGGTGTTTCAGGAAGGTTTGTTCCATCAGTTTCATCAACTTCTGTGAACCATTCATCCTTCGTGAAGTGTGGGGGCATGTCGTTGATGTCTTTAACTCGTATAGAAGCTGTCCCTGTGCCTGCAACATGAAAATATGACGTCAGTATCAAGTATTAGAGAAATATTATGCAAAATCGTAAACTGAAATTTAAAAAAATCTACAACCAATGATTTCATAATTATTCACAATTGTCCATGCTGCCATAATGGTAGTTCACGAATAATTAATATTTCTTCCGATTTCAGTGCATCACATATCACAATAACTCGATTGTTCACAATAAACATTTTCACGTGTGATGATCTGAATCTACCAAAATATGCGATTTAAAGATTAAATTATTCTTGTTAACTCTAAGACTGAACAGAGTAATTAGACAAAATAAAACTATCATAATTTGAGAGAAATTGCTCAATATTAATTCTATGACCATTATGGGTGATAAGAAAAAACACATAGGCCTCATGGTAGAAATTTGAAGTTGCAGTTATGAATATGTAAAAGCTCAAAAGATCCATCATACGGATACACACAATCAAATAAATTATGTAATTGGTAGGAACTACATTATTGTTAATGCTTGTCCGGTAGTTTTTTTAAAAAATAATTCAGAAAAAAAAATTGTAACCATGTCAATATTCAGGCTAACATACCAATCTACCAACTTGCCATATTTGTGACAATGGATGTCTCCTTTAATATATGAGGCACATGTAAAAAAAAAATGGCCGATCATTTTTTACTTGGGACTGGCAACACTGACGAAGCTGCACGTGCACGGAAGCATGCCTTACTATTCTGAGCCTGCAACAGAGGTATATTTCTCAGTGTGAAGGTGCGTACGTGCAGGAAGTTGAAATGGCTGCTGTAATAGAAAATCCCGCCAAATGCGAGGTGAGGTCGGTGATTAGATTTCTGAACGCAAAAGGACTGAGTGAAGCTGACATTCATCGGGAATTGTGCGCCATTTACGGACCAACAGTAATGAGTGAAGGAAAGGTAAGACAATGGTGCCGTGATTTTCGGGAAGGACGTTCTAATGTTCATGATGACGAGCAGAGCGGCAGGCCTAGTGCAACGTGTTGATGAGAAAGTGCGATCCAATCGCCGTTTCACCATTACTGATCTAGGCAAGGAGTTTCTTGAAGTGTCTGATAAAACATTGCACCAAATTGTAATGGAAAATCTGGGTTATCGCAAATTGTGTGCAAGGTGGGTGTCAAAAATGTTGACAAACACTCACAAAGATGAAAGAATGAAATAAGCACGTGAATTTTTGGCCCGCTGGGAGAAGGATGGGGATGAGTTGTTTTCTCACATAGTGACGGGAGATGAAACCTGGATATCATATGTTACTGGTGAGTCGAAGCAACAATCCATGCAATAGTGTTACTCCGGTTCACCGAAACCGAAGAAATTCAAGCAAACCCCATCACATCGCAAAATAATGGCAACCGTGTTTGGGACCAAAAAGGTGTAATCCTCATGGAATTCCTGGAACCGGAACGAACCATCACAGCAGATGTGTATTGTGAAACACAGTCTAATCTTCGATGTGCCATCCAAAACTGGCGAAGAGGAATGTTACGGTCTGGAATTCTACTTATTCATGACAACGACCGCCCACACACAGCTGACCGTTGTGTTGTGACAATTAAAAAATTCCGATGGGAACGTTTTAATCACCCACCATACAGTCCCGATCTTGCCCCAAGTGATTACTTTGTACCTTCACCTCAAAAAGTGGCTTGCTTCGTAACGTTTCAATGATAGTGAAGTTCTCAAGACATCAGTTGTTGACTGGTTGAGATCCCAGGCGGCAGATTTCTATGCAGAGGGTCTACATAAACTTGTTCCATGGTACCAAAAATGCTTGAAGCATGAAGGTGACTATGTACAAAAATAGCAAGGGTATGCACTTCTACAGCAGTCAAAATAAAAAATTTCTCGCTTGATTTTATTCTCTGTAATAACCAATCGGCCCTTTTTTTTACATGCCCATCATAATTTATATAATGATTTCCCTGTAAGAAACTGGCACAAAGGAGATGTGGTAATATTAGTGAACAAATCATAAACTAGCATAAATTAGGGTCCATAAAACTGTAATTCCAAAACTCACCTTTTAATCCTCCTCCATCCATTGCTACAACCTGTATGGAATAATCTGGTGTCTTTTCCCTGTCGAGGCAACACACTGCAGTTTTGATGACTCCCGTTTCGGATTCAATCTCAAAAATTGGCGACCCTGTTTCTTCCTCAATGACATTCTTTTCAATGGAATAGGTAAGCTTAGCATTTGTTCCTTCGCTGGGGTCATCATAATCCACAGCAGTCATTGTCATGACAACCATACCTAAAAGATAAAGCCATACCATGATGTCTCTAGTTATGTCATTAATAACAATAGCTGAAATGATCATAATGTATCTGAATTATTTTTCGCTTTTAATTGTAAATCAATGCTACTCTCTCTGTAACAAAACACTCATCTTGTACTCAATATTGACTGTATCACAAGATTTATGGTTGTGATTTCCACAGAATAAGGAGAGCGATACCATTAATAAGTATATATGTAATATATTGGCAAGAATTTATGAAGGTTCAGAGTGTCTACCAGTCTGGAAAAATCAGGGAATTTACTTTTTCTGGAAAAGTATTTCTAAAAATTACTATAAATCTGTATTATTTATGCTATAATTGTTATGATTTTTATGTGAAAGAATTCTTTGTTAATTATTAGTCACTACATTGTAAGTATCATGTAAAAGCTCACTCCTTGATACTTGCTTCCATCTCCCTATCCCACAGTGAATTCCTGTTGAGTTTCCCTTCTCGTTATTACCTTTACATGTGAAGTGGATATTCTAAAAACTTGTTCAACTTGGATTCTAAGTGTTGAGCGTTTAGCTAAAATATTGTAATTTTCTTCCAAACATGTTCACATACACTAATTGCTCTAATGATTTGGTCTGTAAAATTTTGGTTACTGGTCTGGAAAACCAGGTAATTTTGTTTTTATGAAATTGTACACCCCCTGAGGCACTATGCAGCAAACATTTCCTCAACAATATTTTTTTGAACATACTAATAGGGTCTGGAAGTTATGAAAAATATAAGTATTTGGCAGTATTAAGAGTGAAATGTTAATAAATATACTTCAGTAAATAATTACAATGCAGTCATGAAAATTTCTCTCCATGTCAGTTTTGTCAGTCTATACTTAGGATTAAGATTGTTATACAATTATTGAGAAACTATTCTGTTTGTGGCAGCTACTTTGCTGACAAACTGGTAACAAGACCAATAATAATAAAAAAAAACAGCCTATGAAGAGAGAAAGAGACAGTATCAACAAAACACTTGTCTGGACAGTTCAATTTTCTGTTTTGCATTTTATTGTACTGAAGAATAACTGGATAATTTCTTATGTTGAGGAAACTCATACCTGCTGTTCCATTTTCTGTGACATTTCCAAAATACACTCCTTGAGGGAAGAGCGGTGCATTGTCGTTGATGTCTTTGAGATTGACTTGGACGTCTGCGTAGCCCACAAGGCCTTCGCCACCTTCATCCTGAGCAAATACTGTGAATCTCCACTGGGGGCGACCGCTTGGTTGATCACGATCCAATGGCTGAAATAGAGGGAAACGTTTTTCATGTTTCAAGTGCATTTTCAAAGATCAAACACATTGGAAACGAAATTACAACCCCAAATTTTAACTATATTTGCCTAACCTAACCTTACCGTGAATGGTTCTTGGGGCTATGTGTGAACGGTGTGTGGTAGGGGTGTGCGGGATCCCGAAAAGTCAGGACCGGGATCGGGGAAAAAAAATCATTTTAAAAAGTTGTTAATTCTCGACATTTTCTGCATTGCAAGTGTCTGGAACAAATGGCGGAGCGATTTTACAATACAGGAAATTTCTCCATTTTGTTTGAAATTCGGCATACTCACTAATTTTGGCCCCCTAATCACGAATCTGCAGTCAAACTTTGGCGCTCACACTTGGAAATAGCAAAATAATCTAAATTAAGTTCTTATTTCCACACCCTCGATTTCCAAATTTCCCGCCGATTCCGGGCTCCGCCCCTGGGGTAATTGACCTACTGCCCCCAACCGCTATCGCGGCCCCGCCTATAGAGTCCCTGTTAAAGGCATGTTAGAAATTGGCCGGATTCACCTGCCCCCAAATAAGCGCCAAATTTATACGTGAGCGCCCAATTTTAAGTGCAGATTCGTGATTACGAGGCCCAAATTAGTAAGTATCCCAAATTTTAAACAAATTGGATAAATTCCCTGTATTGTTAAATTATACCCAAATGGCAAATTTTTCCCGTCCCGAATGTCGGGACTAAAAATATTTCCCGTTCCGACCAAAAAACTTCTGTCCCGCACACCCCTAGTGTGTGGATGTGTGAATGGTGTGTGTGGCCTGTGATCGCAACCGACAATGCAAGATTGATCATTGTTTACCGAAATATTTCAACAAACATGGTTTCCATTCTCCTATGCGGAGAACGATTGCGGTAATTGAAAAGTTTATTATACAACTTCTGCACGTCAAATAACAATATCAACACGTCACCCCCACATGTTAACCTCCGATACTTCATTGGAACTACATATTTTGCGAGTATAAGAAGTAGGATAGAAATTACAGCTGTGTCTGGTATTGTAAAATCTTACCCAATTTTCCAGGCATCAAACGCATTACTTTAACCTTAAAGTCTGGAACGGTAGTTTTTATTTATATATCTGTACCAGCATGCACTCAAATCCTACTTACGAAATTACAGTGAAACTGCTAATGCTAATATCACTATAAAACAATTTCGGAACACACACGAAAATGACCACCTAACATTCATTTTTACATATATATTTATAAACGTTGCTTTATTTATTGCCGTTCCTGGGATAATTAACAAACCTGCCATTTTTGCTGTTATTACGGTAATGTAAAACATGCAGCAAACTTACGCAATTTACAACAGCTGATCAAGACTTCGCCATTTTATTAAGTGCAAACACAGATTATACTAGGTACTGCACTGCACGTATCTGTTCGCTGCACAGTGTACTGCTCTTCCATGTTTATCCGGCACTTAACGCGTTAGGTGGAGCCCCGACCGCCACTTACGTTACACGGGACCTTAAGTGCTACTTAACATTAGGCGGACATTGAACAACCGCATAATCGTGTTAAGTGGGGGATGAGACGTTCAGCGGATGGCGTAACCGGCCCTGAGAAACATAGCCAGTGGCATAGGCGTAAATTGGCGGGGGCTCTAAATTTTCATGTTTATTAAATTTACAAGCTAGGGGATCTGAGGAGCAAAGTAATGAAGAGTAATAGTTATGATTTCGTAAACGTCACAGTTATTTAGCAAATAATCATGTGAGCTACGTATTTTTATAAGATGAAAACTTTTAGAGCATCCCCCCCTCATAGAAAATTAAGCCCCGGGGTTGATTCTGCCACTTTACAATTAGGCCTCAATTTTGATTTGCCCCCTCAAAATCAGGTCCGAAGTCATCCATGGCCATGACATTTCAGTGTTGCCACAGTACTACAAATCACTGGAAAAACATTAACCCTGAGACAGACAAATGCACGCACCCCTCTCTCCCCGGTAATGGTTAGAGGGTGAGGTATTTCCTTTGATTTTGCACAAAATTGTTTTTTTTTTTCAGTGATTTTTGGTACTGTGGAAACCCTGAAAACGTAGCCACAGTACCACAAATCACTGCAGAAAACTGAGAACTTTGTGCAAAATCAAAGTTTATGCGTTTGCTCAATGTTTACAAGAATCAGCAACGCTGGTGTCTCAAGTGGTGGACAGCTGGATACCTGATACTAAGACAACTGAATAAATTTTACCAGAACTATTTGAACTATTAACAACAAAATTGGTGTGGTCCTTCTTTAATTGGCTTCAGAATTACTATCAGCGGTGTCATTATGTTGTGTTATGTAACTGCCTAACCACATAGTAGCTTCTACATATTTATATATTGTCAGCTAATTAATAACAACTAAAACGACAACTAACAAACGAGAATATTTAAATATATATATATATATACTCCCGTGTTGTTAGCAAAGAACAAAATAACTTTAATTTTAAACTTGTGATGTAGTTTAGTAATGCTATTAGCAATGTACCTGTTTAAATGGAAGGATTTAACGCTTGCAGATATCTAAATGTAAAAACATTGTTGGAAAACCGATTGTGGTAACTTTTGATTTATTAAAGTTATACCTTGGTGTATTGCAATCAAATTCAGTTGCTGCAGGCACAGGAAAACGAACAGATAAACAGGGCCAACCTGTGCAGCAAAGTAATCACGACAGGGATGGAATGTATCGACATTCACAAATACATGCATACATATATTAATTTTGCTTGCGGCCAAGTAAAGCGGACAGATGAAAATCGATATGGTTTACAAACACTGGAACGGTCGAAATGGAAATATATCACAGGGGATGAAGAACAGAGCTAGAAATCCTAAGAGGATTACAACTGCCGCACGTTTGTTTCACCCCCTTCCCTGCGGAGTTCTGTTTTGCCAATGTTCACTCTCTTTGACTATTGGAAACAATCATATCTACATATGCATCTCGTACATCAATTAAGAAGCAACAAGAATCTAATACCAATTGCCTTTATTTATTTATGTTGATCTTCAATGTACTCTCTTTCTCATTGCACCAGCTTTTGACTATGAATATATGTATTAATAATACGTTACTTGTAGCACTCTTTCACAATTGTGCAGTACATTACTTCAATAAGTAATTGCAATATGCCCCGAAGGTATATTGTTTGTTTCAAGTCCACTTTATGCACAGATAACCTAATCGTGACTGGACGTGGAGTTGAAGGTTTGATCCGAACAACTATGTGCCTGTACCGGGTATCGAAACCGCGACCCCTTGATTACAAGGGGACGGCGTTGCCACTATGCCATTGGAGAAAGCCTGAAGACATATGGAGGGATGTAGACGTAGTGTTTCACACATTCTCGATCTCGCGCCATGCTTGCCCCCGCATGCTCATTGCTTGAAAAAATTCCCACCTTTAATCACTCATCTCGGAAATCGAACCCGGGACTACCGTATGGTAGCCAGGCGCCTTACCGATTAGAAGACGGCGCTCAAAATTGCATCAATGTCACTTAGTTTTCATATAGGAGTATCAAGCATCACGGGTTTCTCTCATCATATGAACAGGTTGTAACGTTTCTTCAACACACATGAACACGCGTCACAGAATAACTAGGATGCTTTCAGTAAAAGGTACCAAATTTCGTGGTTGTACACATATAAGTATTTTCTTGCGTTGATTTTCTGCCTCTAAATTAATTGCGACAATGAGATGAATTGTGATTATATGGAATTTATGAAGGCACATCTACGCAGGCTGTAACTCGACCCTGGAGAATGAATATGAGTCGCCCAGTAAATGTGTTCAGCCCTCGAATAACATTGTACACACAAAATCGAATGAAACGCCCCCCCTTACGGTTATGCAACCCGGAATTTTATATCATCTAGTTTCGCCAGGAAGAGCAGCTCGCGAGAAGCGTAGTGTTTCCAACTCTTGAATCTAGCCACAGATTCACGCGAACGGGTGGAGATCTTGCTTTCCTCTTGATTTGATTTCAAAGGACAACAAGTTTATTTTGGGAATGTCTCTTGTAATAATATCAAGTGTTATTAACCTTTCTGCTTGAGTTTTTTATTATTCTTTTACCACTTCCGAACGAATATGTGAAGGTTTGTTTTTTCATTTTGCAATAACGCTTTCTGCATTTTTCCTTCAGAGTTATTCCTTTTGTTTTTACATTTTTGGCGACATCTGATTTGGAAAAAGTTCTACGAAGTTTGTTTTAAGTGTAAATGCATCTGGACATACAGTGTAGAGTGGGATTCCAACAACAAATATGAGCTTCCGTCGCGAATCGAACCAGCGCTCCTTTGATTATGTTTTCTTTCCACGTTTATTAAAATTTGCTTCCTTCAGCCTACTTCCGATTGTCGTATATTTCAATTCGTATTCCCGTTGTTTTATTCATTTGCATTGTTCGAGCCGTGATAACTTTCTCTCTTAATCTGGTTATTCGAATATTTTTATACTTTTTTTTTTTTCCTTTTCTCGATTTTCCCTTCGCACTCATTACAGATTTCGGTATCGCGCTTTTCCATATTTTCAGTAATTTAATTCTCTTGTGTATAATTCCTTTGACTATTTAATTTGCCCTTAGTTCGAATCAAGAAAATATGTTAGGAAATGTTTCCCGTGTAAATCTTATTGTATGGTGGTGTAAAATTGATGCCAGCTTTTTCTTGGGATAAGGGTTTTGAAAGTGCAAGGGTCTCATTTATTAACCATGATGGGAAAGGGGGGGGGGCTGAGGGGTGCCAGAAACCTTCCAGACGGAATATGCCTGAAACGAAAAGTATAGATCAACCACAAGGGAAAAATCCTTGTGACGAAAAGTCCCCGCGCAGATTTCCCTTCTTCCCTTCAGCTCGGACCATAAGGAAGCATGGCCCACTCTCCCCCGCTCCTCCTCGCGGGAGTACGGTGAACAGGAGTCGTGGGTCTGCGCAGGTTGTTTTGCTTTTGATTCCACTCTTCCATCAGCAGGTGGGGTGCTGAGAAGGCTAGGCTATCTGCGAGCGAGGGGGAGGGGGTGAAGAGCAACACTGCCACAGCGAGTCGCTGTAAATGATTTCATCGTCTGTGCTGGGTGAAACCGGTTCTTGGTGCTCCTATACTTTTCCGATACATTTCTGCCAGCCTTTTTAGCGAAGCGAGGTCATATGTTCCAGATTCGAACTCTGGTCAGGCATGAATGTATCACTGAGTTTGTCCCGTCACAATTTTATAAATTGATAATCCATCCGTATTATCGCGATTAACTCAAGAGGCAGAAGAGTGATGTAAAATAACCGAAATAGAAATTGATGCATTTGTGCCTGGTGCTAGTGTAACGACGAAGTTAACTCTTTATAAATGATGAAATAGGTAGCCCTTGCGCTCAAATACATTTATACCTTGGCAAAAAAATACAAAAAAAACTACTACTCTTACTACATTTGGAATACAGCCAAGAGCGATGTAAGGCAATGCAATTACATTGTGAATGTTTCACATCCTGTAATCTTTCTTTTTCTCGTAGCGGGGGCGGGGGTTCATTCATTACAAATATCTAGGAAAGAATTTAGCAGCAATCCGTGATATACTTAAATATCATAACATGCTGCGTAGCCAGGGTTGTTTCGTTGTTTCTTCAATCTTCATCAATTTCCCTGAAGCATCATTCATCCTCTGTCGCCATTGGCTATATGTAAAAGTTGACATAAAATGAGTAAATTTCGAAAAGAAAACACAAGGATCTACTTTTCTCATAGCTCGCCAAACATGCACATTTCCGTATTTTATACTTTCAGCCCTATCATTATTCTTGGCAGGCAATGGAATTGAAGCAACTCTCACAATTAACGTAAACTACTCAGGCATGACAATTCTCGCGGGCAAAGTGGATTTTTTTGGCACATGGTAACGCAATAACTATCTTCTGGCCTCCTAGATTTAAATACGTACTTTTTATTCCAGTTGAGTGATTGACTCACAATTTCGCCATTGAAGGTTTGGGTTGGATTTGGGTTATACGTATTGTGTTTTTGGTGCGGTAGGAAAAAGCAATCCCAAAGGTTTGCACTGAACAGAAAATTGTGTGCTTTCCCTCTCTCTCTCTTTCAACTCCGTCCGTATCTCTCACCCCACGTCCCCACTATTTAGGTAAACTGTTGTTAGAAAAACATATTTTCCGAAGAATATCCACATTGAAAATAATATTCCACAATTGTTTTGATAGGGCATTTCTATTGCTCTGAACGAATTATCTCCGTAAGAGGACTAGGGCCTCCCCGATGGCGCAGTCGTAGAGTCGTTACCTTTTAATCAAGGGGTCCCGGGTTCGATACCCGGTGGAGGAACATAGTGGTTCGGAACCCACTATAAACTGTAGGTCCAGTCTCAATTAGCCTTTCTGTGCACAAAGTGAACTTAAAAAACAACAATTCAATTCAATTCAATTGAATCATCTTATCAATATTTTTAAATCTGCATGCGCCTGCTTAATTAAATAGATTATACATTTATATTCATTGCGGGAAGAAATGTGAGAGAAAACATTGCATTTTTTTCAGGGAATGCATGAGTCAATAATAATGTATATTTTACTGTATATACTCTTTTATATTGCATTGATTCAATAGTATCCTTATTTCCTAAAGCAAGCGTGAGTTTCTTTGCACACACCACGCAAGCCCTGCTTGACGTAAATATCAGATGCAGTAACTTCGCGGTTGCCTTTTGCCACCACGCTTTGGCTTTAATTCGAGCCCCGGTAGGTGCTTCGTTCGAGATCCTGCAGCAGTTTTACTCGTATCTATGCCTTGAGCATGTCACTTGCAACGGAACCAATAAAATGAATCTTTCTGCACCGGAATGGGCGTGAAACTCTACATGCACCAATGATAAGGTGTTTTCAAGAGGCATGTGCAACGTGCAGCATGTTCCTTCGGTCCGAATGTTCATTTACGATATCATTTCATCATGCCTTACTTTCGGAATTTACAAGAGAGAATATAGTCCGCATTTTTTTGTGCGGCGGATCTCCTGCACTTCAGATTGCTACGACTCTTGGTGTGGGCGATTCATGCGTCAGGCGTTGGATTCGGTGTTACGAGGAAGAAGGGGACCAAGGAATGAAGTGAAGACCCAACAAAGGCCGGCCGAGGAAGAGAACCAGGGAAGAAGATGCAGGCATCATTGAGATGAGCGAGGGCAATCCCTTCATGGCTGCAAGGAAGATTCGCCAAGAGTTGAAACTGGAGTGCCATGCTGCAACAGTTCGGCAGCACCGTCGAGCGGCAAAGAAAGAAGCAATGATGCATTTGCATCAAGAAACACGGATCAGTTTTGCTTTACAATATTTACTAGCTCCTCAAAAATTTTGGCAGAACGTAATTTTGAGCGACGAGAAAGTATTTTCGTCTGACGAAAATGGTCAGGTTTATGTTTGGAGGCGCGACAACACTCGCTACGGCCCCGAGAACATTTCTACCCATGCTAGGAGTGGCAGGATATCCGTGGCGGTGTGGGGATGGATCAGTTCGTCTGGAGTAGATGGATTGGTGGAAGTGTCCTCGAGAATGAATTCGCAGGAATACGTCGCAGTTCTGGAAAACCACATGCTTCCCAGCGTGCGAGAGAGACACCTTGAAGATGAGATTCCGCACGTGAGTTTCGATCAAGACAACAGCAGCGTTCATACATCGAAAGCGAACACCACCTGGTTTAATCAGCACCCAGGAATTTCAAGAGTAGATTGGCCAGCGAAGTCTCCCAATCGAAAACATTTGGGCGTTGATGGTGAGAGAGTGGGAACCTAGACAGCTGAGAACAATGGAAGCTGTACTGGCTCACGTGTTTGATGTTTGGGAGAGTTTAAGGAGAAGACCAAACATCTGCTCGTGCAATCCTTGCCTCTTCGACTAGATGCAGTGCTTGAATCCAACGGCGGGTGGACACAGTATTGAAACCCCGCACGGTTTAACCGATGTTCTTTGTTACATCACAGAACAAAACTAATTACACACATCTCCATACGCAACTTATGTTTCCAATTCTTTCTTATTGATACCTTGGTGCTCATGGTTACTTTTTCACACACTTGCACCATTATATTATATTCTACTGTATAATATTAATATTCACATTATTGACAGATATGATTCACATGAAATTCAAATGCGCAGCACACATGCACCCATTCCTAACACTTAACTGTTAGTTACATTACACCTATCACGTTGTCACAGTTCTAGATCAGTGGTGCCCAGGGGAAGGGGCAGACTGTGATGGAAATTTGACTGTGTAAACAGGGCATACATTGAATTACGTTATCAATTAGCCACTGCTGTTATACAAATAGTAATTTGTAGATTGTCAGGGGAATTGTTACGGATAATAAGTAATATTGGTGGGGGGCGATATCCAACTCTTATATATTAGGCCTTAGATTGATAGGGAAATTATGGTGGGCGATTAATGAAGTTAGTGGTATTTTCAGGTTGCGGGATTGATAATTATTTTGGAGGGCAGGGAATCCCAACTCTTGTGTATTACTATTACGTCTTAGATTGCTTTTTTGGAGGGAGCAATATCAACAGGAAGTCTAAAATTGGCATGGAAATTTTGTTGGGAAGATTGAGTATTAAATTTGAGGTGGAGGGGAGGGGAATGAAGTTTTGATAAAGTGTTATGTCTTAGATTGCGAAGGGATTTCTGACAATTAAGAAATTGACAAAGGTCCGGGCGGGACTCGAACCCAGAACATTCGGTGTCTGGATCGTTAGTCCATCACTAACCTCGCTTGGCCGCAGAGCCGGTTCTCTTTGGTGGCCAAGCTCGTTAAATGGTCCACTTCCGATCCCACGAAATTTCCGGGTTCGAGCCACGGCTTCAGTATTGATATCATGGTGTCAATTTAATCTAAACGTCACTCATCCTCATTAGCCGAAAGTGGCAGAAGAGCGACTTAACATAACAAAAGGTACAAAAACAACTTTAACACTCTAGTAATTTCTGATCAATAGATGCGTATTAGCTTTGATTGTTGACTCTTTAATGATAAGCTTACGATTATTATTGTTAATATGAATTGCCATCCATCAACAGAAGGACGGACCAATCGATCATTTAATTCATGTCGTTCTTTTGGTATTTGTTGTCCCTTCGGATCAGCTTCGAAACCTAAGGAAATGATTAGATGTCTATCTGAAGTTAGTGACAATGGTTCTTTAATTTCCCGTCGCTCTTTCAGCCGGCGCGGGAACCACCTTTATGGCAGTGATCATCTGTTGCCGCGTTTACCTACGAAGAAACTCGTGGTCAATCAACCAATTAGGCCTACCGCTTGGGCAAGAAGCGGCAACTTTACAAAGCCCTTCTCCCCGAAGCAGCCAGCAGGGAAACAGGATTTTGTCAAAATAACCCTTCTGCTCTGTGAATGAAAACCTGTTCAAACAGCGTTTCGACTTAATTGGACATTATCCATTGTTTTTCTTTTTGATTGACTATATATTCTATCTATATATTTCGAGACATATCAAGATATCACCTCTTCTCTCATCTTCAGACGAACAATGTTTGCTATGTCTGTAGTGTGATTGGAACTATGACAGTCCGTGATTTTTTCCAAATCCGGTCCGCTAAGCAACCAGTCTTAGATGCCCATTCGAAATCGAGAGCTATAGAGCAAAATAAGTTTGAAGTGAAGAGTCTTATTGAATGAAACATAGCTCGACTCACCCTCATATTTGATTTTTTTTTTTTTAGATAACTTGCGTTCACTTCGTATAGAAGGCACCACGAGACTGAAAATTCACACTATTTGGCATGGCAAATAGACCTTATTCCAGCTTCGCTGAAAGTTCGATGTATATAATAATTGTCAGTCATTAAGTTCAACGCCCTCTGCGCGTGTGTTGTGATGGGTTATCGTGTTCCAATTTTGATTTAATTCCATTTCATGCTCAGAAAGGCTACCCGAAGTGGGACCTACAGTTGAAAGTTGGATCCGAACCACTAGGCAGTTGTGTCTCCACCAGGAATCGAACCTGGGACTCCGTGATTATACGGGGTTAACGCGTTCATGGCTTTACAGTTTCGTGAATTCAAGGAAGCCAAGGTGAGAAAAATGTGAAGAAATATCTTCTACACGGAACTAACTATGTGTGTGTATGTATGTAAAACGTTCTAGCACATCCATTTTCCTACCTTCATTTTATCATCATTACGTTGAAATTTGCACAAGTGATTTTTCACTACGTTCTAGGTCACGTCACTTTGAGTCGTAAAGTATTGTCTGTAATTCAGTTTTAGTATAGTTTGTAGCCTTTCACCCAAGAATTTTTAAGGTGGGAGAAGGGACGTGGGGCTCAACTTCTGGAAAAAAATAGTGCGAGTTCAATTGAGAATACGAAAATGGAGCGGAATGATTATATTGCTACAATATCTTCATGAAAGTAAAGCGTAAAATTAAACATGACTATCAGCATAACCGAAAGCATATAATGAGATGATGTATTAGTGTTACCAGGCTAAAGGTGTGGAGTACGGCCTGTTGCCTCTTTCATTACAGAATTCCACATGTAAAAATTGTGGTCCCGGGTTCGATACCCGGTGGAGGGGGCACATAGTGGTTCGGATTCCACTTTAAACTGTAGGTCCAGTCCCGATTAGCCTTACTGTGCACAAAGTGGACTTAAAACACCAACTCAAACCAAAAACCAAATGTAAAAATTGATCAGCTCTTATTGCGAGTAACCATTATAGGCTTAGACCAAATTCTGGCGTTTATATTTCAATACACTTCCTCAACAAATCCTTTCTCGATTGACTAGATTTTAAGCGGAGCGTCATTCAGTTGTTTGTGAGTGTTCTTTTTGCAGAAGCAACAGCAGCTCGCTCGCACCCACAGTGCCCCGCCCACTCGACGAGACGCGTTGTCTGTGCAGTGCAGAACAGTGACAGTGTTGCCTCTCTATTCGATCTTTGTATTCTCTTTTGCCTGCCACTACACACATATTTCAGACAATTCTTCCCATACAACAAATGGAAAAGCAATCAGGCAACTGTTACATGGCTCTTTTCTAGATTTTGTATTAACACTTTCCACGGTCAAGATATGTTAAATTGGTTCTGTTCCGTATTCCCACAATTTGGCTTCGTGCAGTATGGGTTTATATTGCAAGCTAAAAAAAGAACGTAGGCAAGTATTTTAACATTTTAATTTTCATCCGTTTCATGATTGTATGAAAGAATATGGTGGAAAAATACACTACACGAGACAATATCACTAATAATAATTGGCCGCCGCCGCTTTGCCCGAGCGTGGTAAGCCGTCTGCTTTTGATCTCGCTGCCGAAATTCCCGGGATCGAGTCCCGGCCTGGGTATGATTGTTTATGAGTGTTCCTTCATGAATTTTATCATACACTAATCCTCGTCGTTGCGATTAGCCAAAATTAAAGTAAAAAAAAATAAAGATATTAGTAATAATAATAATATGAATCTAGCTCCCCATGGTTCCTTTATGACTGTCCTTTTATCAATTTCATCGAGTCATCATTCATCCTCATTGTTGCGATTAGCCAATAAATGGTAGAGAAGCTGCGAAAAATAAGATGTACAATATTAACAGAATTTTCTCCGCAGAAGGAAAAATAAATGCTCCAGACAACATGCAATTCAGGAAAAGAGTGTCCTGTAATGTGAGTCTGTAAACCAAATGTAACTCACGAATGAAGAAGTTTACGTGAAGGTTTAGTCTTCTACGAACCAATACAGGCTTGGATGGCGCATTGGTAGCGTCATCGCCTTGTAATCAAGGGGTCCCGGTGGAGGCACAAAGTGGTTCGGATCCCACTTTAAACTGTAGGTCCAGTTCCGATTAGTCATACTGTGCATTGTGAACTTAAAAACACCAAATCAACAACCAACCAACCAATACAGGGTTGGAAACACTACGGTTATAGGTTTGGAAACACTGCTCCTCTCGGGAACTACTCTACTAGGCGAAACTAGATGATATAAAATTCCGGGTTGCATAACCGTAAGGGGGGCGTTTCATTCGATTTTGTGTGTACGTTTAAGAGCGAGTACATCCTTTGCACTATGCAACCTACTACACTCTTGTGCCATTCGGGTTGCATAAGTTGAAGGTGCGCACACAGCGCTGCGAAAGCAATCTGGGCCTGATCCAGTAGACGCTCCTTGTATCCGCGAGAGATAAATCTTTAGCTTACATTTTTGCTGGAGGCTAACGCTAATGCATTTAGAAGCTTATAATATTGTAACTAAATTGTGAAATAAGGGGGGAGGGCATTTCAGACCCAAGACTACCACGATCGTTCCATTACAGATCGATAACCAACATTTAGAAACGTTTATGATTACGTCATTAGAGCAAAAAAAAATACATATTTCTAAAATGTCTACACCAGGAAACTTCCTCCCCTTACAGCACCTCTTGCAACCCAGTTTTCTATTGATATTCACTAAAAATCTAAATCTCATTTTCGGGCTATGCAGGTACAATGGGAAACCTTTCAACAATGCAGAGCAGGAGAATGTTGGTGCCTGCAACAGCTGTGAAAGCGTTCGATATTTTGCAGGTGACCAGCCTGTTATACCAATCCTTGCCGAGCAGAATTCCAAGCACGTTTTGGTCGGGTTCAGGATTGTCAAATAATGCATGCAGTAGACAACAGAATGCGCCGAGAACTCACACCCAGTGTTGCCGACAACAGGCGCGTATTTTCCCTCTTTTCAGCTAGATTTTGCCCTTTTTGAGTAAAACTTAAAATCTGGCTTAAATCTACAGCTTGGTAAAGTAACGAACTGAAAGAGCTTAAATGATATTTCATAGCAGCAACAAATCTTAAAATTTCCACTAGAATTCTTTCAATATAGAGGGAAATTTTCTGAACGTAGGTGCGATCACTAGTGACATCTGCTGGAATGTTTGTTGGCAACGGTGAGGGCTTAATGAAGGCATAACGAAGACTTGATTGGGGCGCGGAAAGCTAAATTAGTCCTCAATATCGTTCCTGAAGTTTATGGGTGCTTAGTGCAGCAAAATAACAGCCTATATCTGTTCATGATGTTCTGCAGAGAGCAGTCAAGAAGTTAAGTACTCTAACACTCAGGACGAAAGCTAATTTTCTACAAGTAGGATGGGTGGAAGTTTAACGGTAGAGTTCAAACTAAAGTTCAGATCCCAAGCTTCCGTGGTCTAACGCTTAGCGTGCTTAGCGTAAGTGCTGCTAATCTTTGGCCCTTTTAAGTTCGATTCTACGATAAGTCGGGGCTATTTCTTTGTGACTGTGTTCAATTAATATCAAAAGTTCCTCCTCTTAACTTAAACAAAGTTTGTCTTAAAGTCAACCTGTGCACAGGGATGAGCTAACC
The DNA here is from genome assembly GCF_977018435.1 of Lepisma saccharinum. NCBI lineage: Eukaryota > Metazoa > Arthropoda > Insecta > Zygentoma > Lepismatidae > Lepisma > Lepisma saccharinum. The sequence goes on along the minus strand of NC_139245.1, from coordinate 30,557,645 downwards.
CTGGGACCCTGTCGTCGCAGCGATTTAGTAATAAGAAAAACATTTATGTATGAGTCTAGTGCTACCATGAAAAAAAAGATGAAATAGATATTGTAAAATCTACATCACCACACTATATTGGCATTATATACGTATAATGTGTTGAATATGACACATTCACTTGCGTGCTTTCTTCATGGCTGTACACGTGGCAGCTAGACTCAGCCGAAACAGCATTTCCCGCCACGGCGAGTCACGTGCGCGTAACAGTCAATCAGAGAGCGCGCTGGTTGTAATCACGCTGAACCTATTGGATATTCAACTCACGTGACCGAAGATTTTGGCGGGAAGCAACCGAACCATAACAGAAACTAGCTTAAAACAAAGAGAAATGTTCACGCGCCGAGCACTAATCTTCCAGAGAGGCGTTGCCTCTTCGAGAAAGGAAGATTAACTTACCATACTTGCCGATGGAACCGCATGAATCATGCAAAATCATTTCCTGTGAAGCCTAATTTCCTCAGCGCGCGTGAACATTATGGATCTCAAGTTGCCAAGGAGGTCCACGAATTAAATTTTAACAGGCCTAAGGCGAAACTCAGGTCGCCATCCATCATTAATGCACATTCAAGGTTGTTCAGCTTTCTTAGTTGGTAGAATTACGCTTTGCACAAAAAAGAACGCACGGGAAAAGCGACTTAGTAAATAATAAGGGAGCTGCGAACAGAGAGAAACACAAGGTACTTAAGAAACGTAATTGGCATTAGAATGCAAAGTGTAAGAAAATGGAAGAGGAGTCGAGAATTGAGGCCACAAAAAATCTCTAAAGGAATTCTTCCAGAGCGTTATAATCTCTGCTCCCGCGAGCTTAAACCATCGTTTCCAAAGAAACTTATGTATAATGAGAGAAGCCAGATCTCTTTAGGGAGATCCCTAAGACTCGTAAACGCAAAGCAAAACACGGGAAGGCTATTTGTGAGGTTCAAGTAGGCTTAAATCACCGGTTTTTCCCTCCAAGCTTCGAGATGAGGAGGAGGGGAAGGAAGCTAAACAAAAGAGATGAAGAAAAACCTCATGTTCGGATAGAAAGAAGGGACGGGGAAGGTGGAAGAGAAATGGGATGCAGGCAAGGAGCCAAGAGACCTACCAGTGGTGCCAGCCCATGGCAAATGTTACCAAAAAGTTATCTGCAAGCCAAAAAATGATGCTTCTCCCAAAACTTGGAAGAATTGATCATTGTTTAATGTGTTAAGTGTTTTTTTGGACTGTACATCTGCTAGATCCATTCTAACACCAATCTCAATCCTAGATCTATTAGGAAAGGAAGTAATGAAATTATGTTTCTTAGCTTATAATGAACCAGAAATTCAATTGTTAATTAACTTTATGCTGCTTTAAGAAGTTAACATACAGGGTGGCCAAAAAAGTTGGCCAAATAGACTAATTAATACTATTTGAATCTACTGTATTTGGGCCACCCTGTATAACGTTTTGCTACAAAAGTAATCTTATAAATATTCCTAACTGTGTATCGGTTAATTAGAGATTTCAACAGAAACATCTGTTGAAATCTGTGTGTAAAGTGGCCTTTAAACTTAAAAACAATAACCTTAGGTTCTTTATGAATTTGCAAAATATCTATTCTCATATTAACTTTGCAGAAAAACAAATCTATCAGTTTCACGAAATCTTACCCTCACAACATCCTGAAGTATATAAATGAATACGAAAATGTTGCTTTTTTATTCCTTAGCGTCGATTTTCTTCAGTTTTGGCTAATCGCGATGATCAAAATTAGTGATATGATGAAACCGATGTCCAAGATCGTGGCAAGATATGAAACTTGAGTACTTGCCTTCCCGATGAGGTAGCGGTAACGTTAATCCCTTGTAATCAAGGGGACCGAGTTTCACACTCTGTGGAAGAACATAGAGGTTCAGATCTCACCATAATCTGTACGTCCAGTCCCGATTAGCATTTCTGTGCAAAAATTAAACTTACAAACAAAAGTCAACCGCTTCTAAGTTACTCTGTAGATTAAAGGTAGTGGGCCAAGTGTGGTGCTGTCCACGCGGTCCATTTTCTCAAAGTACTAATGAAAGTTTCGTAGTACGACTTCAGCCAAAAAAGGGAATATTTTAGTTGGGAGTTGGCATCACTGAGAAGTGGCCATAGCCTAAGTTCAGTACCCATAAACACTCATTCATGTTCGTTACAAGAACGGGAAGTTAAACGAACCAAATGAAAAGAAACAGTGAGAAGTAGAAGCAAGACTTATGCGATACTTCTCCCCCCCTCTCTCTATTCTATTCTATTACTAACGCGCGATAGAAAGAAAAAGCAGGACCCTTAATAAAATTAAAAGCAAAGTTTCTCCTTTTTCCCTCTCTCGAAGTTTCTCTGATGTGATTTTCTTCTGAAAGAAGTTCACTGAAGCACACAAAAAAGTGCAGAAGCACGAGGAACAGTAGGATGTAACAAAAATTGAGTGAAATGAAAAGAAAGGCACTAATTAAAGAAGAGCCAAATGAGCTTTACCATTAGAGCATATATGCAGTGAAAGTAAAACATGATTCGTTAACAGGTGTTCCTAGATGTGATAAAAATTATTGTATAATTCCAAGTTTTCAAGACGGAATTTCCAAAACTCCAAGACATTAATATTTTATAGTATATCATCGCATGTTATGGGTGTACAGTCACCAGCAATACAAATGGGATATCTATAGCCATGCATGACGTAATGTGTGTTACCTAACTTACGGTGATGAGCGAACTTCAACGGAAACTTCGCTCTAGAGTTAGGCAACACACATTACGCCATAAATGCAATTTTCATTGCGGGTAACTGTACATATATTCTTACACATCCATAATAAAATGAAAATTGCACTAATAAACTTCACGGACAGCTAAGTAAATCGTTACTTGTATTGTTTTGCTCACAACAACGACATAGAGGCTGAGTAACAAACAGTATTACTAAAACTAAATAACATTTCATTTACGTCGTTGTTGTGAGCAAAACAATACAAATAACGATTTACTTAGCTGTCCGTGAAGTTCATAGTGCAATTTTCATGTTCTAATGGATGTGCAAGAATATAAATACAGTTACCTGCAATCAAAATTGCATTTATGGCGTAATGTGTGTTGCCTAACTGTACGGCGACGTCTCCGTTGAAGTTCGCTCATCGCCGTAAGTTAGGTAACACACATTACGTCATGCAGGGCTATAGATATCTCATTTCTATTGCTGGTGACTGTACACCCATAACATGCGATGAGGGTGAATGATGAAATTGTTGAAGGAACACTCACAAAGAACACCCATGACCAGGTCGGGATTCGAACCCTGTGCCATTGATATTGTAGTGCGATGTGCTAACCACTTCGTCACGGAGGTCGGCAACACCAGGAAAGTGAATCAGGTACAACGTGAGGGTGCGCCAGTGAAGAAAATTATAATTCATGCACAATCTAAGATCAGTACACACCCTGCTCATGCACTGGACTTCTACTCGCGTTGTGATCAACGCTATCGCCTTGTAACTAAGAGTATCCGGTTTCGATTCCGAGTGGAGGATAACTCGAAAAGCCTTATATGTGAATAAAGTGAACTAAAGTTACAATTAGCTATCGTTAATTTTGGAGTTAACACCACGCAGACTAATAATTTAATTTTTGCGAACTGACCGAAAAAATTCAGTACTTGCAAAAAATTACCTTGTACTGGCAACCCTGCTGTAAATGTTTAAACACGGCAATGAATGAACGGGGTACAGAGGCGAATATCTTACGCACGCGAAACACCTTTGTGGAGCAGAAGCAGAGTGCCAGAGCAGGGTGGAAATTAATCACTCTTAATTGAGTGCAATCACGCCGAGAAACAGCAGCTTAACGGGCGAATGTAAAATTGCTTTTATTGCTCAAATTTGCTGCAATAAATCGCGAAACACGCCAAGTATCCTGGGCGAACATTCCCGCCATCATTAAGGAGGGAAGCTGGCACGAGATCAAAACCCTTGGTGTCTTGTTCGCGGTATTTACTTGCGATCAGTGTTACGAAATTATGCCGTATAGAATGCTGAAAATCTCATGTACTTACCAAGGTCTTACCACGACTGTAGGTGGCGACTATGGAAAACTGAAGAGCAATATGCAGATGATCCTGCTTCTCTTGTGACGTTGTTAGGTACATGTCTTACAATTATTATTACAGTGTGTTCATTTTGCATTATACAGTAAAAACTGCATATCCCGGAACCTCTAAAAGAAGGAAACCTGTAAATACGGAAAAAAAGTCCCCAGAACGGACCGATTTTATACCTGACAATGACCTGCTTAAGGCGGAAACGTCCTTAACGCGCAAACGGAACACCATTTAAAGACCAACGAGATGTTTTTATTCTCAGTAAGACGGAAATTTCTTCCTTTATTTTTTTCGCTCGCAAGAAAACAATGCAATACTGTAAGTGGAACACGCCTCTGTTGCCACTCGCTTATCGGTAACATTGTCGCTATGAAAGAATGCGCTACAATACTCATAGCTGTTACGATTCAGAGTCTTTCTTTCATCTCTTACCCTCTTTCTCCACCTTTCTTTGTCTATTTCTCCTCTGTTCTTTCGTCATCTTTCAATTTTTCTTTTCTCTCTCCTTGTATCTTCACTTTTATCTCAATCTTTCTTCACCTCTCTTATTCCATCTTTCAAGCTTTCTCTTTCCCTCTATGCACATCGCGGTACGACGACAGGGGTCCCGGGTTCGAATCCTGTCATGGGCATGGATGTTTGCGAGTGTCCATTTTACTTCGCTTTTTGTGCCACTTTTGGCTAATTTGCGAAGATGGGAATGAGTGATGATATGATGAAATTGATGAATGTATCGCATTTTTATTCATGTACGTACATGCATTAGTACTCTACATTATAAGTAATGCGAAATGTAAATCTGTCTTTCCATTATTTCCTGCAGCGCTCTATACTGTATTTAAAGTCAACCCTCTATAAGAAGGAAAACTGTTAAGACAGGTTTTACTGTACTATATACGGCTGAGCCGATACCACTTTGAACAGATACTCATACCGATACCCCTACTCTTACCGATACCCAGCGATACCGATGGCTGAAAAAGTTTCAAATATTTATTAATATTAGGGGATGAGTATTCCATGTAAACATCAATTTACCAGTTTCCTTTAAAATAATAAAGAAAAATACGTTAGGTTATTAAACAAATACCTATTATTTAATCACAAAATTACAGTTTTTCACATAATATTGGTACAGTTTTTTCACATAATATTGGTACCGTTTTTTCACATAATATTGGTACAAAATCAATGGATAGTTCGAATTTTGCATAAATTCTAGACCGCGAAAGTGTCGCGCGGTATTGTTTGAGGAACCCGCGAACGATCAAATCGCCGGGAAAGTATCGCCCGTTATCGGTCATTAAAATCCAACCGATACTTTCCGATACCGATACATTGGTATCGGTCTCGGTTCAGTCATAATTATACAAAGGTCTCAAAGAAGCACTACAAGTAAATTTTGTACTCGTCATGCACAGATGCACGCTGGAATCCATTACGAAATGGGTATCTGGAGCCAACACTGAGGGGTAAATGCATTAATGAACACATAACTTTCACAAATGGCCGACATTGTGAATATGTGGAGCTATACCTCATGCTTTTATGGCATGGTTAATGACGCTGGATGTTAATGCAGGCATAGCACAGTTTGAAAGTCCGAAAAATCGCAACGTTCATCGACTGGGAATCGAAAATGTCTTTCCGACATTCGCCGGGGAATGGTTAACAGTGTGCTGCGACGCCAGAAGTCATGGCTTTGCGGCCTAAGCATGGGTTTTCTTTGTGAGCGTCCTTTCAACAATTTCATCATATCACAATTAGCCAAAAGTGGCAGAAAAGAGAAGTGAAATAAACTAAATCAAACAATCAATCGAAAGTTTTAATCACTAAGATACCATTGATGTCCAAGCTCATTGTGTTTATCCCTCACCTACGTCTTCACAGGAGATTCGAACCCCAAACCGCAGACTTCGCAACGCGGGAAGCTAACCAAGGAGGCCTGTACGTGGTTACACCGCTAAACCAGCAAAATGCACAAATTCCGAGCTTGCGAACATTAAGGACACGTGGTCCGTTGCTGTAGGTGAAACAAAATGGCCGACGGGTCAAGCAAAATGGGTTCACATTAGCGGAACATGAACATTCTTCATAAGCTCCACTCGACACACACGGACGACATGGAGGGAGAAAGCATGTGAACAGATAATTTGCCTTAATGACAACTAATTTAATTAAACGCGGGGAGTGTACGCGGAAAAGCCGAAACATTACGCGTGGACGTGTAATTAAGAAGCTAAGGCTGGGAAAACTGAAGAAAATAAAAGCAGAGGCAACAAACGGACGTAGGAACTCGGCACTTCCACCTTGCATGATAAATTGCTTCATACGCAAAATTATACGGCCCTCGCCAAACTATTACGCTCGACGGGGCCCCCAACCCCTTCCGCAAGCATCCCACTACGTCATCCCGCGCAGGGGGAGGGGATAGGTTACGTACATGGTGCATTTGCGTCTGGAGCGAGGGCATTCGTTGGAAACTGGAGCCACATTGCGGTTGCTAACCGCCCATTTCCGGCGCTAAGGCACTATGAAGTGGGCAGGTCTCCAGAGGAGGGGAGGGGAAAGGACCGTTTTAAATAGAAGTAATTGCCAAAGGTAATTGGGTGAGACCGTGTAATTGCTCGAGCACGGGTTTTACAACGTGGATATAAGAATATCCACTCAACAATAGCGACACCATATTAGCAGTAGGTATGCAATTGGACAAAGCCCCCGAGCGAAAAGCATATTAGCACTCGCAGCGAAAGCTGCCCTGGAAATATATCGAAAGAAGAGAAAAGCAATTCATATTTCTTTTTGCATGGAAATGCAAACAGCTAAAGCTTCCTGCAATTACTTATGCGCTTGTGTGTACATTACGCATGTAAATACATCACGAGTTGCACCGGGGGAGAAGGTAAACTGAAATAAAACTAACGAATTGGTATCTTCGTTGTGTACACGTCGTGTGGAATAATATAATATAATCGCGAATTATTTGCTTAAAATATGTCGGAAACTTAATATAGGGTGTCCCAAAGTTATCTGAACAAATTTAACTTTTCAGCATAGGATTTATGAAACATAACGTCGCACACGTCCGTATGCGGAGATTGTAGGCGAGGACCGGTACCAGTTGTCTCAAGGTTCCCTTGTCTACTTCTGTCAGCAGCTGCTTTACAATTTGGTTCCTAGCTTTTGTCAGTCTGTCCTTTACAAACAGTAGCTTTGGATCCCAAGAGCACAATAGCTAAAGGTACCGGATTTAAACACCATTTTTTGTCATTCAATCGATATTTGTACCCATCACACAGTTAGGTGGCAGAATAGTCTACAGGCTGACACTCGCCCGCTTAATAAATACATTTATTATTATTATTATTACTCAAAAGTAGCACAAAACTGAGGCATATTGACAAATATACAATAATCAAAAGATCTAATCGAACACTGGGATGGTATCTTTCAACAGATGAATCATTTTATTTTGTCCATTTTCTTCCATTCTCCATCTTTCATGTAATTAAGCGTCGCACAGAGCGTCACGAAAGCAGGGGTCCCCGGTTCGAATCCCGGCTTGGGTTTGGATGTTCTTTGTGTCTCGTCATCAATTTCATCGTATCATCATTCATCCTCATCCTCATCATCGCGATTAGCCAAAAGTGGCAGAAAAACGACGCTAAGTAACGAAAATCAAACCATATCGCAGTTAACGGTAGAAAGTGTACTTTACATTTGACAACTTCCGTACATGTAATCGATATCTCTATAGTAAACATCCTTACTGCTTCAACTTCTTTTGTTTCGAACCATCTTGCAAAAGCTGGAATAAACAACATTACTCTAAATATGAATTCTAATTTATCACTCCGAATTCCAATTACTGGAACACAACTCGTAAATAAACAACTAACTGTGTACACCTGTTGCGATAATTAAGCAGACAGAGGAGTGAAAAAATCGCAATTGAAACATCGTCGAGAGAACAGTTTTATTATTTTTAAAAGGCTACGCTCCTCGTATACATTTTTCTCCCAGCTAAAATTAACATCGTAAAAAAAAAAATTCGCAATATTTGCAAATAATGCGAAATGGATTGAAATGCCAACGCGATGCGTTCGTGTCATGCAGTCTGCATCCTATGAATATTCAATCAAACCGTATCAGATCGGAACAAAGTTACGTCGCTGCGTGGCACCGCGCATATAGATGCCAGCGAAAATGTTACATCCCCTCCCCCATTCCCCCAGTCGGGAGAAGGGGTAAAACCAGACTCGAATTCCGATCTGCTCGATACGGGAAAAATCGTATGGTGGAGGGGATAGAGTTCAATATCTCGTCGATGGCTGCCGCCCCCTTTTCCCCCCTTCCCCGTCAGTTCATGCGAAACTTTGCAGCTGATGGATATATTCGGATTGTTGGTTCCAAGTGCTCTTTCCCGGAATTTTTACATTAAAAAACACAGGGAAGAAGCGAGATCGCTATTACTGGGCGCTAAAGGAATTCGCCGTCGATGGTAGAAACAATGGGATTCAAATGAACCAATTGATGGTAGCAGGAGGCCGCAATTAATTATCGAATTGCTCTATGTGGATTCCTGGTAGGGTAGACAATGTCCCGCGTCTCTTTTTGTTAGTATTCCGAAAGGGCATTATTGCAGGAAAAAGGTCGCTTTGACGAAAATAATAACCAAAACGAATTACACGTAACCGAACCCCTACCCCAAAGTACAAAAGGGATATTTCTGTTCGGGAAAAAGCACCAAAAAAATTGGAATTTTTCAGCACACAGTTATTTACGTTTTCTTTTATATATATAATAGCAAATATTACAGACACGATATAGCCTACACGTTGGATCATCACTGCTTAGAATCTAGACACATGCCCAGTGTAAAACCTGTCACGTGCCAGTTCCGAAGACACAATGAAAAACACAAGGAAGAAATGTTTCCCGAGAGCGACGATAGATGGCAGCACGCCATATAAAGAAGAGCAGAGTTCATTGTAGAAACTAGGAGCGGAGAAGAGCGATTATATATATTATAGTAAATGCAAAATAAATAAAGGAAGAGTATAAAAAATATAGAAGGAGTGAATAAAATGTTGTAAATAGCCAAATAAGATAATTAAGAATATGCTCGTATATGAAACAATCAGGAAAATAAATAAGTGAGCAAATGAATTCAGAAATTTATCTCCTTTTTGATCCTAGTGATCAAAATTTGATTTAATACCTCTGACGAAGAGAACGTCGTCAGCTTTTGTATTTGTCTGTCCCTCGGTGGCGCTGTGTCAAATTAGACGCCCCGAAGCACTTACGGTTGCGCTTCTTATTAGACGCACTGGGCCATAGGCGGCGTTTGTTGGCGATCCTGGGCTATTCCCCTTTTGGTCGTTACATAGGAGGTGGCGCTACTGTCAGTTTAGTCGATCCTACTCTTTCTATAAGTATAGCTTGTGTCGTTTGTATAATGCCAAAGAAGCGGGTAAAACGACGGCATATATGTAATAAATAAGATTACGCTTTAAAAGGAAAGACAATAAATTAGAAGAAAGAAAAGAAGAAGAAGCCTTTTCACTAATCAACGATAGAAAAGAAGAAGAAGCCTTTTCCCAAATCAAAGATAGAAAAGAAGAAGAAGCCTTTTCCCAAAATAGAAGAAAGAAGAAGTCCTTTTCCTAAAATTGTGAGAAGAAAAGAAGAAGAAGATTTCCTTTCAATTATACATATAGTTATAAGAAGAATATAACCGACGCAAATTTGGAATCAGCATTTATATATATACAAGCTTCGTTATATATTTTATCTGTATTGTGTCAAGTTTTCAGAATATAGATCCGCATTTAACTATATCTTCTTGGCTATAAAACGCTTTCTTATTTGGAATTCTCGAATAAAGAACCTATCCCCTGAGATTAAGATATCTGAAGCCGTGGTATAAGTTTATTTTAAGAAGTACACTAGAGGGACGTTGCAAACCATACTTATATAATATTTTCTTGAATGGATTGATTTTACTCCTTGATATATTTCCCATATTCGTACTATAGATTTGCGGCTACTAGGGTGAGGCTGTACCCTTTTATACATTTAAATGTCACATTTTGCGTCACTTCTCTGCTCCTTTGGCTAATCGCGACGATGAGGTTGCACGATGATAAAATGATTTGACTCTAATTTGAATCTCCAATCGCCATTAAGGTGGTTTGTATCCCTTTGGGGGCCGTGGACTAGGGGGTGCTAAGAAGAAAGGGGTTAACGAGAGGGTGCTGATTTAGAGTGAAAACAAATTGTAAGATCGGTTTTCCAAAATAGAAGAAATGCTTTCTCTTGACTGTTCAAATTGATGAGGCGCCGCACGTGCAAATACTGTGTCCAGATTATCTGGCGTCTCTTTGTTTGCAACGATGGGAGGACGCGGCCTGTATACTGACGAATTTACAAAGTGCGTACAGAGCATGAAGTAGGAACAACTTTTCCTTAATAACTTTTGCTCGCTCAGGATTCGTTTCCTCGATATGAGCTCTCGAGAAACTGCGTTTTCTACCTTGTATGCACGCACCCAGGAAGGATGAAGACTACAGCCCCGCAACCAGCTAGGTACAAAAGAAAGACAAATTCCTATGGGTGGATTCTCCATCTTCAGAGATCGACATCTCATTGTACCCGATAAAAGAAGGCAATATAACTTAGGGAACGGATCACAAATTGAATACGGAGATTTCACCGATTGTAAGAGGGATTTCTCCACCACCGGTTCATACGAGAGAAAAGGATGTGACCCGGTTCTTCTGTGCTGTTATCTGAGCGACGTCTTCATCTGACGCCGTGCATTTGAAGGGATCCCCAGCCGGATGCTGTGATTGGACGGATTCATTTCTTTTCTCGGTGATAGGCAACGCATCTCAGGGCTATTGCGAGCCATTTCCCGTGGCATTTTGTACCTTCCGTTTCTCCTGTTCCTTCTTCCTCTCTGTGTGTGCGAGGGAAGATTCGATTTCGAAACCAGCAGCGGTCCGTTTCATCTTTTTCGGGATGACGCAAAAAGGTAGGGCGTTACTGCAAAAGCCGAAGAAATTCGGAACTAAGACGAAGAAAAAAAAAAAAGGATTTGGATGGATATCCTGAAGGCGCGTTCGAAGAATGACGGCAGAACGAATCAGATTGAGAGCGGCGTTCGTTATGAATTGGGAAGCGTTGGGACAAAAAAAAAATATCCATGGGATCAACAGTACGGGATTCGAATTTCAACGAATCCCCCTTCTCCAGAATCCCACACCAATCTTGGTCGTCCTGCGTGTAAACACTGTTCACTACGTGCCTCATCGATGTTGCCGAGGAAGATTGGAGAAAAATAAATTCAGTGTGGGAACGCTTTTCGACCCCCCCCCAATTCCTCTTCCTTTCTCCCTCTCTCTCTCTCTCTCTCTCCTTGGAAGACGTTCATAAGGCTCTATACTGGCTGCCACGATTTGTAAACATCTTGTTTCCTCCAACGAGCCGAGGAAAAGTTATGAGTGCTCGAGGCACGAAACGGAGAATCTTCATTTTGTCTTGATTTGTCATCAAAAAGGACAACAACTGAAAAACCCTTCCGGCTGTGAGCTGATAATGTCACTTCTCCACACACACCCCCACCCCCACAAATCGAATTGGACACACAAGGAGAATTTCCAATAAGCTCTAATCCCAATATCTATGTGGATCTTGTATCTATTGTCTCCAGAAAGAATGCAGTCGATGTAAACACTTTCAGGTGGCTCGTAAGAAACCCTACTGGCTATTTCCGATAGCAGCCGTAAATATCTTCTGCGCAAGAATGTAGTATGTGTGCTTAAGTCACAAGCTGCATAAATATCTGCTGCCTATGTATGTGTATCTATGGACCAAAAGATTAAGGCAACGTATTCATTGGGATTTTTTATAAAGCTTTTGTTTTAAATACAACTTATACACGGATAGGCTAATCGGGACTGGACCTACAGTTTAAAGTGGAATCCGAACCAGTGTCTCTCCACCGGGTATCGAACCCGGGACCCTTGGATTACAAGGCGGTGATGTTGGCCCTAGGCAATAGGGTAGGTTCGCAACGTGCTCATGTTTACGCAGACTCTGTTCTTAGTGTGGCGCAGGATACATTTGGTACTCGTGAATGGAATGTCTTCTGCTGCTTCTCCTGGTAAACTCCTCTCGTGAGGGGGGAGATTGAGATAATTTTAGTTTGAGAGAAATAAGCATCAAAAACATTGGTAAGTTTTTTTAAAATCTAAAAAACACCTATTCGCGTAGCAGATATTCTTCCTATGGGAACACAGAATTAGAAAAGGTTGATTAGGAGATAGAGGAGGAGGAAGACTAATCTCTTTTTTTTTCCAAAAAAAATAATACCAAACCGGATCTTATATCTCTATACGCATTCTCTCAATATACGCCACGAAGAGCATCGGGACAAGGGTGCATACGCCGATCTAAGTGGCGGAGTGGTCAGCACACCGAAATACGACGCCAGGGGGTTCGAATTCTGGTTTTAGCATCAATTTCATCATATCATCGCTCACCCTAGAGATTAGCCGAAAGTGGTAGAAATGCAATGCAAAATAATTCAATTAAATCAATCAGTCAAGAATAGTATTACAAAGACCTCCGACGCTATGGGTCCTGAATTCAAATCCCGGCCTGGACTTGTGAGTGTTCCTTTATAAATTTCATCCTATTATCACTCATTCCCATCGCCGCGATTGGCCGAAAGTAAATATCAAAAATTAAATCAAAGAACACTGTTGCGTCAACAATGTTGCCTTATTAAGGAGAAAAACGCCTTGAAGGATCTTTCATCTCCAGTTTACAGTGCGAACGTCAGACATCGTTTACATCCGCACAATCCCACGATTACATCGCATAGAAATACGAACCTGACAGATCCATAGGCATGCAACAAGCGGCACGGACGCTCATAAAAAAAGGCATTTCCAGGTTTCGTTGATGCTCGAAAACCGAAAACAAAGGCAAACACGCACTTCCGAATGAGGCACGCCGTAGTATGCACGAGGATCGATCTTCCGCGTAAGTCTACGAAGGAGAGACATTTCCTGCAAAAACGACTCCCTCTGTAGCCATCGCCATGAATAGAAGACCCTCATCACGTAGGCAGGCAGGTCCCTTTTCCTCTAGTCGACAAAACAAGATGACGAACGGAAACGTGAGCGCCAGGGAAACATGGTTTTTACGAGCAAAATACGTTCACGGTTCCACTACCGCGTTCCGGAGCTGGGGCCGGTTCGTTATGCGCGTGCGGGCATTGAAAGGCGCCTCGTGGACCGAAGATAAGGGGGGATGCTGTGTATGCCTGCGGCTTTGAATTCTGAGGTTTATTATCAGCCTAGGCGTTGGGTATTGACGCGGATTTTTTTTTGTGTGTGAAGTCGATCCGGAAAAGTAAAGCTGAAATATCTCGTAAAAAAATAATTTGGGCTTCCACATACACGCATTTCTCCATATTTAAAAAAATGATAATCTCAATTTATCTCGGGTATCGAAAAATGAAATTGAGAAAAAATGGTTTAAAAGACAAATGCAGTGCTAGAATCATGCTCTTTATTACCAGCTCGACTAGTTCTGGTGACAGAATAAATGTTGCTTTCATTTTGTTATTTCATCAATTACAAAGTACATCTACATTTGCATCGCTTTTCTTCCATTTTTTTGGCTAATTGCGACTCTGAGGCTGAGATGAAATTCATTGTCAAAGTTTGAAGATAACTTGATGGTCAATAAGGATAATCGAGACTGGACCTATACTCTATCCATGAAATCAGTGGTGCAGGGCCGCGCCGGCAGAGAGGGGGGGAGGGTTCCAGTGGGCACACGCTCCTGCGAAGGCTGGCAAAATAACTGCAGTCGCTTTCCCTCCCCCTCCACGCAATCCCATTCCCTCTCACGTGTTCATTGGTATAGTGGAACCACAAGCAAGGAAACCTGCGCAGATCCGCGACTCCTGTGCACCGTACTCCCGCGTGGAGGGGAGGGGGAGAGTGGACCATGCTTCCTTATGGCCCGAGCTGAGCGGAAGAAGGGAAAGCTGCGCGGGGACTTTTCGTCCAAGGTTTTTTTCCTTGTGGTCTCGCGTCACTACTCGCGCAGAGACTTGTTTTCGTTCGCTTCCTCCAGAGATAACTGGGACAGAGTATACAGTTTCGTTGACATTTTAAGTTTACTTCATACACATAGGATAATCGGGACTTGACCTACAGTTTAAAGTGTGATTTGAACCAATATGCAATGAGTCTCCACCAGAGTCTAGCCCGGGACCTCTTGATTACAAAATGACAATGCTACCATCAGAGAGGTATGAAAGAGACGAAAAGGTTCACTCGGAAAGGAACACCAAGATCGGGACTCGATCCCGAAACCGTCTGCACCGAAGATCTCTATCAATTTTCAAGCTGCTCCTCATGATCAACACGTTTGTCAACCACGACGTTTTATATATATAAAAACTCAACTGTTCTCATTCCTTGAGGAAAGCAGGAAAACCTTTACACGTTCAATGTTAACGATCACGTTTGGATACATCCAGATTAAACAGGCATCAACAACCGCCACTTTGCACAAAATGCTTACGACCAACAAACGTGAATCCTATTTATATTTTAAGTTAATCTCTTCCCATGAGGAAAAACATAAATCACAACGGGGAAAAAAATCCCCAAAATATTTGAAACAAAACAAGTGCATATGTATAAAATTCAGCGTTTATGCATTTTTTAAGCTTAACAAATCGCAAAATACATTGTTAAAAACAGTACGCCGATGTTTATTCCAATCCGACTAGGGTACGGCTGAATTTATCGAGTCCGCTTAATCTATACGTTCCAATCTCCTAAACAATCTGTAAGTTGCATCTCTACATTTATTGATGGCTCGAGTTTCGGAGGTGGGGAGGCAATTTACATGAATCGCAACATCGGCCAATCGGCCATTAATCTAGTGTCATTCTGTATCGACTGATTTAATGGGCACATTTCAAATACACTCACTTTCATGTGCACAGTGGAACAATGGATTTATACTGTTGAGAACCTTCAAAACAATAAGGTCGAACAAAATACGATTCACATCTGTATATTAAAATAATTTTCTTATCCTAGCATTCACACATAAATTCGATCATAGATTTCAGAACAGTGTGTTCTGTAGTTATTTGTGAGTGAATGAAGATCCAAATACTCACACAAAGAGAGCAGTAAAAAGTACAGAGAGATAAGGAGAAAAGAGAACTACGGAAAACACAAAGTTCAGAATAACAGAGAAATGGAGAAAGAGAGAGGGGGAAAAATTGATAAAAGATATTGAAAGAGGAAGAGAAAATAGAAAGCGAGAGAGTGAGAGGGAGAGAGGCAGAGGAGATGCAGAGAAAAAGACAGCGAAAAACAAAGAAAATGATGATAAAAAGAGAGAGATGGAGAAAAGGGATAGGTGGATCGGATCCATTATAGAGAGCTATGGATAGACAGAAGGAAGAAATGGAGAAAACGATATGTGAGGAAGAGAGAGGGGGAGATAGAATGAGAGAGATAATGAGAAAAAAGACGGTCAAAATAGAAAAACAAACGAGAATAACTAAAGATAGATAAAGTGTGCGCGCGCGTGAGAGAGAGAGAGAGAGAGAGAGAGAGAGAGAGAGAGAGAGAGAGAGAAAGAAAGAGAAAGAGAGAGTGAAAGAAAGAGAGAGAGAGAAAGAAAGAAAGAGAGAGAGAGAGAGAGAGAGAGAAAAGGTGGAACAAAGGTTAGAAACAAGATCAGGCGAAACAAACATTTTGTTAAACTATTCAACATGAAACAGAAAATTTTTCCCAAGAGTCGAATTTCTTGGTAAAACGGGAGGTGGACCAACAATCTTGTACCCAGCCAGAGCGCCAACACAGCTCCCAACTTGCCCGAAAGGTTTTGTTCGTGACAGTTCCCTGCAGAGCACTAAAATTCATCCCGACATCCCGCCGGGAGAGAAGGAAGTCAGGGTCACAGGAATACAATAAACCGGGAACAACAGCTCCTGTTCCGGAGTTGTGGAAACAAGACTACACGGGCTTACGTAACACACACGGCAAGTCCTAAAGAGATTACATGGTGGAGATTGACGTGGACTTTGTAAAGGCGATTCTACTGAAGTCGAGGGTTAAAAGTCAAGGATGTGGCTTTGCATGGTTTTCCAGCCCCTGCAGGAGAATGCTGGGAATGTTCGTTTAAAAAAGTTTGCGGATGTCTAATTTCAGTTCGTAATATACTTTGATGTGGCAAAAGCTTTCGATACTGTTAATCACCATCTGATTCACAAATTATCTAATAGGTTCAATATTCATGGCAAATTTATTGTGTTTAATTTCTGTTATACTTTTACCTTTCAATTACAGTAATTTGTCTAAAAAGTATTTAAGAGAGAAATATTGAGAGAGACATTTGGAGAATGAAGATACAATATGGAACTTTATCAAAATTAGAAATTTACAATGGGCAGGACATGTAATCAGTATGAATACAGAAAGAATCCCACGGAAAGTCACATATGGAAAAAATGTACAAAAACCGGCCTTTTGAGACACCACGACACAAATGGGACGACAGTTTACGGGAAGCAGCAAAATTAATTCTAAGAATAGATGATTGGAGAGAAGAGGTCCAAAGTGGGCTTTAGCGCCAGGGATAATCACAAACGACCTCTTGCTTTTCGGGGAACTATATCGAACATTCTCCCTGTACTGTCTGAGGGCAGTGTACTAGGACCACTCTTATTCATCTTATTTGTTGACAACCTTGCCGACCATCTCAAATTTCCTGCTAGTTACTTCTTTCGTCCTTTGCGGATGGCTGTAAAACCTTCAGAGAAATCTCCCTTCGAATGACTCTCATCTTCACAAAAGTGCCATCACTACATTCTCTTCCTGTGTTTGACATGGAACCTCTCTTACCATCTCTCTAGAAGAGAAGCTGTTACATTCATCTTATCCATCTCTGTTAACAACATCTAAGTGGTACATTCTCAGAATGATTTAGGAATTACACATTTGATCTAAAGCTCGCAATTGAGAAACATACTGCAGGCATAACAAAAAAAAAGTTATGGGTCTCTTATAATATCAGCATTCACATTATGTTTTAAAACCATCATTTCCCCAATAATAGAATATTGCTCTCCAACCTGGTCCATTACATCACCCACTCCCTTTCCAGAATAGATTTAGTTTTCAATTTTTTCCTAGCTATAGTTCATTACAGAATTCCTTCAATGCGTAACCTTTCAAAAGTGCATCTCTTGTCCTTTCTAAACTTGCAGCATCCGTATCTACGCCGATTGTTAATTGATTTCAATTATCTATACAAAATTTCAATGGAAAATCCGCTGCAATTCACTTATTCAGGAACTCACTTTCGAATGCCTACCCGCACAACACGAAACAAAAATATCTTTTAAACAAAAAAAAGCCTAAACTGGAAATTCAAAAGAGATATCTCTTCTACAGACTTCCCATCCAATATAATGATCCATCAAGTGTCCATATATTTTCCTCCGAGTACGCCAGCGGTCATCCATAAGAATAAAGGGGCTCAAATAATGCAAATCGTGCAATCTTGGAGTTGTTTCTTTGTTATTTTTATTTTTGTTTGTTGTTTTCACGCATGCAGTCTAAAATGGTTACTATGTGGTTTATCTGAAATTGACTTAAGAAAGAAACAAGGAGGAACATTCGCACCCGCCGTGAATCGAACATTGAACCTTAAGAGTCGTACATTCAACTCTATTACGTTACGTAGCTTTTCTACTTAAAGGGTTAATCGCGACGATGAAATTGATGATGTGACAAACATAACTAGGGTTCGAACCTGGAACCTTTGTCTTCTTAGTGTCTTACGCTTACCACTCTGCTAAGGTGAGCGGAGATATTGAACGTGCTTACCCACCAGAGTATTACTACCGTTGGGACGATTGCACGACGCCATCGAAAGCTTGGCGACATAATACGAAACCATGGATGTTGACTCCCAGATAAATCTCTACCATCACATAGATTCTTCAGTTATTACTAAAATATAAAATCCGTTCGGTTGTCATACTTGCAAATCCGATTTACCCCCCCTCCAAATAGTGAACCTTGCTTTTCATGGATTTTTCGAAACATTACTACCAACACATTCCAGTTAAAGCTCTACTGGAATTTTGGCAGCCGTAAGGGCGATTTTTTTTTCATCGTCATTCGAAAAACCACTGGGATATTTAGAATTCCTTCTAGAGCATTGACGTGTAGTTTCCTTTCGCCGTTATCTAGATATCACAAGTTTCGCGATTACATAACTCTATTAAACTATTGATAATATCTAGGTAACAGTGAAAACAAACTACACGAAAATTCGCGTCCATGCTCTAGAAGGAATTCTAAGCTGATGTAGTTTTTCATATTTTGGAATATCAAAGAGGTTTTTCGAATGGAGAGGAAAATTTGAAAAATCGCCCTTACGGCTGCCAAAGGTCCAGTCGAGCCTTAACGAACAAATATCACAAAACCTCGCAATTCCAATTTTCTCCACCTCACGAAACATTCTTTGCGATGTAGAACGAAACAATGATACAACGGCCCCTTACGCCTTCTGCAACACGAGGTACTCTGCAGATATTTGGGTTGTATAAGACCAAGGATAACATATAAACAACGTAACTTGCTGATATTGCAGAGAAATTAAAAGATAATGAGGAAATGTTAACTCGTGCTTGTTTGAGCACGTACAAATTGCAAAAATGTACCGTTAATATCTGAATGTACCAAATAAAATGTCGTATTTAATGAAAATTATACTTTCTAAAATGCAGTTAATGCAAAATTAGTTCATGCGCACTTTTCACTTTTGGTGTGACAATGTCTGGTCATAAATGCCAAAAATATAATGAAATGAAAGAGACCAGCTTTAATATCTACGAAACGTTTCCTCAAATGTAATTTTTACATAGATAAACGTAACGGAAATTTTCACTGCAAGAAGACAGACGCCATAAAAAAATCAGTGGACTAGAACTAATGTTATGGTATAGCTTCACAATTCCGAACGTTTCCCTCAGTTATTGCAGGCAAATGCCAGCTTATATCAGTAATGTCACATTTGCCACAGCTTCCAATACAGCTATAATATCGAACTAAACGGAAAAAAATTAAGAAAATAATCATTCTCCGTTCCCTACGGTTAACTTACGGAGCTTACAATCCGGGGACCTACAATGCAACTTCTTTGCAGAAACATCTGATGTAATTACATTAAAACGAAAACTTCTCTGCAGGAACGCCTTTGTTCACTTAAAGAAGATGACGATGTGTTTCGTTCTTTCTATTTCGACTATTTTACATTTTTACTTCCTGATTTAACCGTGACGATGAGGAATAATGGTGATATGGATAAGAGAAAAACACAATAATATATCCCTGCTTTAACCAGGATTCAATCCAGGGACACCTGCCATGGTAGTGTCTTAAGATAACCACTTTGCCATAGTTCTGGCTGTCTATAATGATATTTTAAGTGTTCGGAATGTTCTTAGTGAAAGTGCACATTTTAGTTTTTTCAGACAATTTTTTTTATGTTTTCAACTGTTTATCATCCATGTTGGGAGTTAATTGACAAATAGTTTTAGCTTTTTGAGAAGAGCTGGCTTCTTGCACTTTTTCTGAGAGAGTTTTTAACAACTTTACAACCTTGCACATCTCGCCTTTCTCAAGGAGCTCTCTAAATTCCCTTTACGACTTTAAGATGAGGGTTTTAAATAAGAGGATTTTTTCACGTATTCTTTGAAGGGTGCAATATGTGCCGACGCCAACATCACTACGATCGAACAACCTAGAACCTACAGCACAAAAGACCACTAACCATTAGGTTAGCCATGCAGTTTTATCAAATAAACAGAAAATTGGAAAGCACAAATTTGACATTTACGATAAGGGACACGAGAAGAGGGGAGGAGTGTTTCCTCATGCTACTCTCCAAGTTAAGAAAAAAGAAAGAGAAGCAAAAAGCGAAAAAGGGGGATAAGCAGTAACAGATCGACAGCCAACTCGACACTAAGCACTTTTCTGTCGAGATGAATGGCGGCGCTAATGCGGCAGGCGGTCATTTCGACGCGTCGAATCGAGCGGAACGCATCCCTTTCGCCGGATTTGATCCGTGTCTGACGGCCGGCCAGGAAAGTTTCCATGTTCGTCGCCAACTGGGACACCGTCGGCACAGAGGAGAAATGTCAAGCTGGAGGCCACGAAAAATCTACCCTGTCGCAACAGAACAGTGGCTGATTTATCCCCTTTGAACAGACACCCACTCGTCGATTCCACTCTTGAAATATTCGCTGTTGGGGGAAATGGTGCAGGTAGAATGTGTGCCCTCCTCTTCCCTTTCTCAGAGGAAGAGAGAGATGGAAGGAGGG
Source organism: Lepisma saccharinum (assembly GCF_977018435.1). Lineage (NCBI taxonomy): Eukaryota > Metazoa > Arthropoda > Insecta > Zygentoma > Lepismatidae > Lepisma > Lepisma saccharinum. The sequence goes on along the minus strand of NC_139245.1, from coordinate 30,537,069 downwards.
AGGAAGAGAGAAGAGAAACACACACACACACACACACACACACACACACACACACACACACACACACACACACACACACACACACACACACACACACACACACACACACACACACGTATTTTTTCCCCATGGGAATTAATATTCCGGTACTCTTCAATTTGTTTTGTTATTGTGTTCATCATAAGAACTCATGTGCGTCCCTTTGGAATAAGAAAAAAATGCTTCTCTATTTTTCTTCTCGCCCTATTTCTTCATTTCTCTATTGCTTCCCTAAGTCCTTCTCTCCCCCCCCCCCTGTCTCGGAGTGTGTATGTGGTATTTCTTCTTTTAGTTTTCTTACTATCTGTTTCTCACTTATGTTTCTCTTTTCTTTCCATTTCTTTCTCCCCTGTGGCTTCATTAATAACTTTTCATTCTCTCATTCTCTACAGTTTTTCATCGATCTTTTTCCACCTCGCTTACAACACTTCTTTCTTATGATGATATGTAAACATGATGCTAATATAAATCTAACTTACCCATGCAAGAATCACCCAAAACATTTTGGTATGTTCATAAATAATCGTGCATGTAGTCATACACGCACACTTCTTTCGTAAAAATAAAAATTAATTAGTTTTCATTCTCACCTATAAAAAGGTGCCAATATGGTGTACAGTTGCGTACCGCCAGAAAAAAATGCACTGTATATATCTTCCTCTCTCTCTATGTAGTACAGAGCATTACTTGAAGTGTTCTTATTTTTACGTAGTTTTGTGCCACTTTTGGATAATCGCGACGAATAGGATGCTAACGTTAGATGTAGACACAGACAGCTTATTTTCGCATATTATACAATGTTTACTCGCGTAAGCGTTAAATGTAATACCTCTCTGGAGAAAATACATTGTCTGGTCTTCCTGCTATTAAAGCAACATCGTGCAAAAAGGAGAAAAATGTCCACGTGCTAGTTACGCCCACCAAAGGCTCTTTAGGGGAGCTCGGTTGGTCTACATGGACGCACGGAGAAGGGTAAATTGCAGGGAACCCAGCCGTCTCATTTATCTCGGCAACGCTGACCTGTGTGCACACTTGCGTCGCGTACGCCAGACGTGAGTTACGAGCGTATGTTAATGAACGGACATACTTTGCTTTGCAGATGACGCATGGCTCGCTGCTTGTTACGTAGCGCGGCAGGTACACGCACAGAGGGTAGAAAGAGGGGCGGCGGAGAAAGAGGGGGGAGTGACAGAGAGGAATGGAGAAAGAGCCAACTTGAATGAAGGAAAGAGACCCAAGAGGGAAAGTGTAAAAGATAGAGCGGGGAATAGAAAAGAGTGATAAAGTGGGGAGAAGAGCGAGCGAGAAAAGAGTGAGAAAGAAAGAATGGAAAAGATGGACAAAGAGGGAGATAGTGAGAAAGGGAGAGAATGAGAAAGATGTAGAAAGAGGAAGATTGCGAGAAAGAAAGAGAATGAGGAAAATGTAGAAAGAGGGAGATAATGAGAAAGAAAGAATGAGAAAGATGTAGAAAGAGGAAGATTGCGAGAAAGAAACAGAATGAGGAAGATGTAGAAAGAGGGAGATAGTGAGAAAGAAAGATAATGGGAAAGATAGAAAGAGGAAGATAGTGAGAAAGAAAGAATGAGAAAGATGTAGAAAGAGGGAGATAGTGAGAAAGAGAGAGAATGAGAAAGATGTAGAAAGAGGGAGATAGTGAGAAATAGAGAGAATGAGAAAGATGTAGAAAGAGAGAGATAGTGAGAAAGATGTAGAAAGAGGGAGATAGTGAGAAAGAGAGAGAATGAGAAAGATGTAGAAAGAGGGAGATAGTGAGAAAGAGAGAGAATGAGAAAGATGTAGAAAGAAGGAGATAGTGAGAAAGAGAGAATGAGAAAGATGTAGAAAGAGGGAGATAGTGAGAAAGAGAGAGAATGGGAAAGATGTAGAAAGAGGGAGATAGTGAGAAAGAGAATGAGAAAGATGTAGAAAGAGGGAGATAGTGAGAAAAAGAGAGAATGAGAAAGATGTAGAAAGAGGGAGATAGTGAGACAGAGAGAATGAGAAATATGTAGAAAGAGGGAGATAGGGAGAAAGAGAAAATGAGAAATGTAGAAAGGGGAAGATAGTGAGAGAATGAGAAAGATGTAGAAAGGGGGAGATAACGAGAAAGAGAGAATGAGAAAGATGTTAAAGAGGAAGATAGTGAGAAAGAGAATGAGAAAGATGTAGAAAGAGGAAGATAGTGAGAGAGGATGAGAAAGATGTAGAAAGAGGTAGATAGTGAGAAAGAAAGGAGAAAGGTGGAGAGGGAAAGGGAAATATAGAAAGAGAGTGAGAGAGAGGAGAAAGAGAGAAGAGAAAGATGGAGAGAGAAAGAGGAACATAGTGACAGAGAGAGAAAGAGGGAGATAGTGAGAAAAAACCCATCAAGCAACCCCAATGCTTACAGGAAACCAAATGGTACTCGCACAAAAAACGTGCCACGTTTTTGTGCGAAACGTTCGGTTGCGTAAATCCGGAAACAATCTATCTTCCAGTTGACACGACGCACGCGCCTTAAAAAAAATACGGTCCGGTTCACAAATCAGTCTGAAAAGACAATATTTATGTTTACAATCCCATTTCCTTATGCCACGAATGCATTGAGACGGGAAAAAAAGTCAAGATTTTCACCAAATTCCAGCGACCGAAATAAAAGAAAATTTCGTAGTTACTCTTTCTGTAACTTCTTAGTTGCGGAAAACCCAAGTGAATGATTTATCAGCGTCGCGCCCGCGTGTATTAATTAAACCAAATAAATTACACCGCCGAGTGGGTTGTCAGCGAGGATGCTAGGAGAACATTTATAACAACGTTCTGACAGTCCTATTGTGTTTTTACCCCTTTCATGTTCGAAGTCCTCCTCCATTCTTTAGACGGAAAACAAAGTTTTGTGGGGAAAAAGAATAAGGAAGAGAATGAAAAGAAAAATGATGAAGATGGAGATGAAATGATTCGACGCAGAAATTGCCTTCCTTTGGCGTGTGAACCGGGACATTTGACATCACCGCTTTGTAGAAAAAGATGGCAATTAGCTATCGACGCTAATACCATGAAACACCTGGTCTTGTTTGTGATTTTGTGGGCGATTACAGATTAATACCTGTCTGTGATAACACTGGTCTACATATGAATTTTTTTTTTCTGCTGACTTAGATATTTTAACTGATTCTATATAATTTGAGATCGCTGATTCCAAATATGTAGTCAGAAAAACTGTATCACGTCACAATTTTTCACAAATCACATTTGAAAATTATCACAATATTATAAAACTGGGTTAAACTCCAACAATTTTCCATATAGATATCTGCACATAATGAAATTATAGGACTATACATAGGTGGCGTAGCTGATAACAGGTATTAAGTTGCATTGTTTCACAAGTCATATTTCAAAATTTTCAAAAAATTATATCCGGCTACATTCCAACAGCACTTGCAAAGAGAATGCGACGTAGTCAGATGTCCATGTAGAGTATCACATCACGTTGTTTAACAAACATACCTTTCTATTTTCTCAATAGGGAGTTCTTAATGAACAAAAAGTTTAGGCAATTCCGGCAAATTGATCAATTTGTTTCACGAGCGCATACAGTCAACACCTGATGCCTATACTTATGCTAAACTTAACATACACTACAGAATAGCACAACATGCATACCTACTTAGGCAAAAATTTTCGTTTCTTTGATTTTCTGGAGTAGTTGGCCTCAGGAACGTTACGCTGCAAGCACCAACAATAGTCGGCCATCATGTTTTCATTCTATCTCCCCTGATATCGGTGCTCCATGGTTTTTATGTCTTGGTGGAAGCGTTCGCCCTGTTCTCCACTTACGGCACCAAGATTGGACGGAAATACATCTAAGTGGCTGTGCAGGAAGTGAAGCTTGACACTCATATTTCCTGCTAACTTTTGAAACGTCACCAATAAATTTTCAACTAGAAGCTCGTAGTTCTGCGCCCTGAAGTTTCCAAGAAAGTTTGTAATGACATCAGAAAAGGCACACCATGCATCTTTCTCTGTGCGGTTCATTGTTTGTAAGAATTCTTCATCTTTCATTAGCATCCTTATCTGAGGACCATCAAATATACCTGCTTTTACTTTCTCATGCGTCAATGCAGGAAATTTTGCAGAAATGTATTTAAAGCAAGCCCCATTCTTATCCAGAGCTTTTACATACTGCTTCATCAATCCCAACTTAATGTGCAGTGGAGGAAGTAACACTTTCTTAGGATCAACAAGCAGCTTATTCTGGATGTTTTTCGCCCCGACTTCAAAGCTTTTCCTGGCAGGCCACAGTCTTCGTACCCAATGTTCGTTCCTTGCTCGACTGTCCCATAAACACAAAAAGCATGGATATTTCGTGAAACCTGCTTGTTGACCAAGTAACATTGAAATGACCTTGAGATCTCCGCACACAAGCTAACTGTCATTTGCATACTTTATCCTTCGAAGCAGTTCTTTCATTGTTTCGTAGCTTTCCTTCAAATGTACGGAGTGCCCAACAGGAATGGGTGCTCACTTATTACCATTATGCAGCAACACACACTTCAAACTCCTCTATCAATAAAAAGCCTCCATTCTTCTGCATTATACGTACATCCCATAGCTACAATTAGTTCCTTCACATCTGTACAATAGACAAGTTCTTCGTCCCTTTATAAATATCTTAATAGATGCCTCTCTCTGTCCCGATACATGAAGGTTGTTCCAGACGCTAACATATTTCTTTCCTTTAGTCTGCACAGGTCCTGCATACTTTATGAGGTGCCCAGGATTTATCTTGGTGACCCAATTTAATTCCGAAATATGCACTATATGCTTTCCTTACAAAGTCAGTAATATTTGTTCTTTGTTTTGGGGTTCACAATGTTAGAATAACTGATTGAAATAATATTCATTATAATATTCCATGTGGTGCCATCTTGTGACCTCTTTACGGACTACATTGTTTCATTGCTTTAAATATACATCCCTAATATTAGATAATTTTCTATTTTCCTCCGAAACCTGACGTGATAGAAAAAAACGGATTTCGGTTTTGGATTTACCACCCTCGAATTACTAAAGAACAACCATCAGCCTCCAGTCAGCAAAATGGACGTAGACCAGTGTAATAGATAACATACACATGCTCAACTCCGTGGCGGAGTTGTTAGCACAGCGCGCTACGGTGCGGAGGGTCTCGGGTACGAAACCAGGCCTACGCAGAGATGTTCTTTGAGTGTGTCCCTTAATCGATTTTAAGATATCACTCGATCATCATCGTCGCGATTATCCAAAAGTGGCTAATGAAATGAAACCAAATACACACATGGCCATTGGCGTTCTCAGGTTGGTTCAATTCAAGCCCTAGATAAAGTAAAATAAACTACTGTCTTAATCTCTTTCCAAGTATGACCTTACTTTTGTTATCTATTTTCTCCGTATTGATTTCTTATTTTTTTTTGTTTATCTTTCAGCATTTTTCCTGCAATCTTTCATTTCTTGCTCTGTCGTAATTTCTCCCCTCTCACTCCTTTCTTCGCACTTTCAACAGTTACCCTCCTTTCTTACAACCAACCACGTGACTGCCGCCATCAATTTCATCACCTCGTAATTACAAATATGCATTATACGTAGTTCAAAACAAATCTTCAGTTTTTGAACCCTCTTTGGAAAACTTCTTTCAAGAGTCCGTGAATAATGCACGACAACTATTGAAGGTCTACTGTATATGATTTCGGGTAATCTATGTACAGTCACGAGCTAAATTGGGATGCATTTTCCATGTAAAAAAAGGTGAGTAGGGGAATGAACTGAATTTCAATCTTTGAACATATGAAAAACTCAATATGCTGACCAGGGCAGAGATTTATTTTATTATAAAACAAACTAAACGTAACGTTTCAACCTTCTAGCAAGGTCTTCCTCAGACTCTGCACCAAGTACAATCAGTCAGAGAGAGAAATGCGATATTTAAACACACGAGAGAAAAAGGACATGACATAGAGTGGGATAAGGCTAAGCAAATAGGAAGGGAGAAGAGAATAATAGTGAGAAAATGGAAAGAGACCAAGGAAATAGAGAAGAAAGGTGAAGAAGACACAATGAACTAGAATGGGGGACTGAAGATAAACAAAGAATGGAAAGGACAAGAGAGAAAGAGGAGAGAAGAAGGAAGAAGAATGAAGAAAAAGGAAAAATAGTGTGAGATAAAGAGTCCAACCACATTCCAGATGAAAGAAAGAAAATGTTTAGCTAAATCCCTGTCAGGTGAAAGTACAGTTGACAAGGGAAGGCCATCTGCTGGAATGTTCCAGGAAAACAACTTTCTAATAGTCTGGAGGGGAGTAATTTTTGTGTATATATATCGTCCTGTTTTGTACCTTGTTACATTTGTACTTGGTGCAGAGTCTGAGGAGATCTTGCTAGAAGGTTGAAACGTTACGTTTAGTTTATGTTTTATAATAAATAAATTTCTGTCTTGGTCAGCATATTGAGTTTTTCATATCATGGAAACAAGGCTTAATGGTGTTATAATACGAACATATCCTTAGAGGCAGAAACCGACAGCCCACACCAAGTGGACATATTCCATGATGTGTCCGGATATAAGCTAATAGCAACGACAGAAAATCGCGTCTTCCTGTCATTTCTCTTTCGTTTATCTTGCTCAATCTATTTCGCATTTTGTAGTACTTAGTACAAAAACAAGTTCAGGTCAGCATTGAAATACCTTACAGAGCATCTCAACAGCAGATTATCAAACAATGTAAACTAAGAACTGGGAGATACAAAGTAGGAAACCGAAAGATAAGACCAGTACAAGTACAATCATTTGTATATGCTGACGACATTGCCCTGGTGGCTAGGAATAGAGAGGAGTTACAGAAGGCGGTAATTGAAGGGGCAAGTACAATAGAAGACGAAAGAATGAGCATGAACATAGATAAGAGTAAAGTGATGGTGGTGAAAAAAGAAAGAGAAGCTGCACCCCTAAATATACAGTGGAGAGAGAAGCAGCTGGAACAAGTAAACAGATACACATACCTAGGAACAATCATAACGTCAGATGGAAGAATGGATGAAGAAGTGAATAATAGGGTACAAAAAGCAAACAAGGGTACTATCAACTCAAAAACACTTTAATTGGCAAACAGGAAATAAGTGAACAAACGAAGATGATGATTTACAAGACAATCTACATTCCCACATAGCTGTATGGAACAGAGAGCTTAACATTATTACCAAAACAGAATAGCAGATTTCAAGCAACAGAGATGAGATACCTACGAAAAGTAGTAGCAAAGACTAGAAGAGATAGGATTAGAAATACCACCATTAGAGACCAGTTACAGCAAAAACCACTATTGGAAACAATAGAGAGAAAGGCACTGCAATGGTTTGGACATGTTACGAGAATGGAGGAGGATCGCAAGCCTAGACAGGTGCTGGAGGCCAGACCAGAAGGCAAGAGGGGAAGAGGACGACCAAGAGTTCAATGGGAAGAGTATGTGGAAAAGATAGGAAAGAAGAAAGGGAAAACAATGACGGAAGTCCGAAAACTAGCCTTGGACCGAAAAGTGTACAGGAAGTGGATGGTACAGGAAATGGATGATGGAACCCGACTCTTAATGGGAGAAGGGGGTGGAAAAGAAGAAGCAGCATCTCAACGAAGCGTGCTTTGTCGAAATATTCATCTCTGAGCTTTCCTGTCTTTTGTGATATACTTTACGAATCGTAACGGATATCCTTGCACGGTATGGAACCCGTCAATACGTGTATGGTGTTGATTGCGTGACTACAAGGATTAGAGCGTGATATTCAAGTCACTTATGCCCACGGCCGTACACAATATTGTTCTCAACGGGTCTTGGAAGCCTTGGAAACAAGTAAATGCTCATCTAAAAATTGACATAATTATAATATTAAGATTACAGCGCATGCTCGCACTTACCTTGAGGACGAATATCTCTCCGGTTGTTTTGTTGATGTCGAATTTGCTGTTTGTTGGGTTGTCGGGGTCAATACCTTGACCCGTCAAGAAGTAGACGATGTTCTGAGGCCGATCTTTGTCACCGTCGGTAGCTTGTACCTATGCGGAAAGTACATCCATTAGTACAAAAAACACAATGAATGGTTATTCAAATTTGGAATCTTCATATGTTTCTCACGTAGTCTAAAATAAGATATCAGAAAAAGTATTTTATTTCTTTACAAGATATTCATTGTATTTCTAGTTTGTTGCAAATCTTTACTGATATGTAAAATCTTACTTACAATTCTGTAACAGTACCACCTGGTACACGAAATTTGATGATATTAGCAACTGAGGCACAATGCTGGATAAACTAGGATCCTGAAACCTATATACATATTATAAATTGCCCACAAATAATTAATATTATTTAACATCCTCAACTGAAGCGAAAATAACTTTGTTCCAGTGGTACTACTCATAACAAAGGCATCAGAAAACATTATGCATTTATATAAAATAACACCATGTTTCTTATATTGTGTAGTTTCAAAATTTAATCTCCCTTTAAACTATCATGCGCAAAAACAACAAGAATAATTTAGTTAAAAAAATGATCCTGTCATGTCAAAAATTTAAACATTACATGCTACGATAAATTTTCATTCGTAATTTAATGAAATATACTTATCCATGATGCAAAATAATGGCATTGTACGATGTTGCCATATTAGTTAAGCAAAATGCACACACTACTAACGGCATCACATGCATAATGAATAACAAATGTAATAATACAAACCTTAGAAGTGAAAAACAATGATTACACATATAATAATGCAAACATTAATAACACAAAATTACAACCACAGGCAAACTTAATCTCTCTGATCTGATAATTACGAAGTATTTTAAGTAATTGAAACAAGACTACGATTTTTGCACATTTGCAAAAGAGAATAATGCATCTGTAATAAATTTGATACAAAAAAAAGAACATTTTTATTTAAAAGCAATTAGTCATGTTATCCACTAGTAATATCTTTGATACCTCAGAAATTGCTATTGTAAGCAACCACTGCTTCACGCTAAGATTTCTATTGAAAATTACAAAACAGTTCATTATACGAAAACAGTATCATGCGGAAACATACATCTCGCTACAGAGAAGCACGGGGAAACTGTCACGTTTAAAACTTTAAATTTTTGAATGGCTACAACGCGCTTGGTACATAACAATGATCTGCGAGATGTTAACAAATTCCCCGAAAAGTTTTGTCAAACTTTATTAAATCAGCTTCGTTTGGAGAAAATTGGTAAGTTTTTCCTTATACTTAAAGCAGACCGAGAGAAAGTAATTTAAATCAGATGAATAACTGGAACATTTTAGTCACGAGTTTAAACCAGATGGACGAAAAGACCCTACATTTCCCCGCGCGTTTAGATCAGATGGATGAGAACAGCCTACATTTCCCCACTTGTTAAGACCCATTAGATGAGAAATTCCTACATTTCACAACGTGTTAAAACTCAATGGATGAGAAGTAGGGGACACCGGGGCACATTGTCACAAGGGGCACATTGTCACAGTAGCAATTCTGAGAAAAGCCTAAACGTCAGCGAGCTGGTGCTGCTTTCTGTTTTACCTACTAGATATCACTTCCAACTGTACTCGTTTAGAGGTGCGCGGGAAAGACGTGGCTGAGTCAGTTGAGCTTTGTCTGTTTTCAGTGCTTCAGTGTAAATTTTTTGAGTCCTGGAATTTTCCTACTGTGTGTTCGTGAAAGCGTGAACGGTAAGTATTTTCGTGTGTGTTATGTAGGTTAGAAATAGAGCTTCATAATGTGGTACTCTGAATGCGCTTAATCTTATTGCTTGGTACAGATATTTTTAAAAAAGAGGAACTACGACGCGTGGGGCAAGTTGTCACAAATAAGACGGGGCATGTTGTCACTGTGACAATGTGCCCCACTGTGTGTTAGTCATGATACAAGTGGTGTATTCCTCTTTTAATAAGTGGTGCTGTTGCTTCGCAGATGGTGAGAACATACAAGAAAAAGACTGAGAGGAATGGGAGACCTACTGGCTGCAGCAATAGCCGTGAAAAGAAACGACAACACCGTATCAATACGTAAAGCTGCCAAACAATTTCATGTCCACTACAGAACATTGACGAGATTTTGTGCACGTGTTACAGATGGTGAACTACAGTCCGGGCAATGCTCATTCACATTGGGTTACTCAACATGTAACTGAGTATTTGCGGAACATGAGGAAGACTTACTAGTATCATGCCTAAAACAAGCTTCGGTCATATATATAGGAATATTTTTGAAATTTATTAACTCTAAAATCACAAGAAAGTTGAATGCCACCGGCAAATTTCGTGTGTTGGAAGTGTAGGCCCTATCTGTTGCAAATGTTCTTACTGAAACAGTTTTCTGTAACCTTTAAGTTTGTAGTTTTGATTCATTAGCTACTCTGTAAGCTAATGTTGTTTTCATGAAAGTTCTGGTTTACCTACAAAGATTGATGTAACAATATATGTATCTTTTGGGATGAAGAAAATATACAGGCCCACCTACTTTATTTCCTGTATAACTAGCATAATTTACTTTTTAATTTAATTAGCTTCTAAGTCTCTTTTACATGCTAAGTATTTAGTGCTAGTAACATTTCCAGTCTTTTTCTAGGAGTTGCATTAATAATATATACCTATTTAATGAAACTGCCACTAGAATAGCATGTGACAACTTGCCCCAGATATTGTGACGACTTACCCCGCATATGGGGTAAATTGTCACAACTGTAAAGGTAAAAGTAAAGTGTTCCCCTGTGCATAGCACCACGCCATGAAGGCGTATAGGGGGTGTGGGGGTAACGCCCCACACTTTCTTGATCCGGTCGTGAGTAGGGGTGATGTGATCAGCACCACGCCCCTGACCGCCTTTACCCCCCAGGGTTTCCCCCAGGTACCCATGTTATTCGACGCTGGGTGGGCGCCGGGGCCGCTTCCAACCGTTAGAAAAGTTCCCGGATTTGAACCGGCCGGGGATCGAACCCGGGACCTTGAGCATGGTAGTCAGACGCGTTACCGACTGAGCCACCGTTGTCACAACTGTAGTGATCATAAAGAAGAGTTATTAAGTAAAGTTCAGGATGAGTTACATTGTACAGAGGAACATATGTTGCGCACAAGATAACTAAGTAATTGCACGTAAAAAATTATAATTTTCGGCCTTACGTGAGAGCCACAAAAAAATAAAATGTGAAAATTGTGACAAAGTGCCCCGGTCTCCTCTACACGTGTTTAAACATCATGTATTTTCCGAGAAGAATTGAAGGCTAAACAAGTATACCAATCTTTTAACAATTCCCATAATTTTCACGTACTTAAATAACACACACACACACACACACACAAAACATTAAAGATTTGTAGTACGAAGTAGGTTTGATTCCAGCAACATACCTGAGGCGTTACCTTACTTGGATGCAGAATTTCATAAACCTGCAATAACCGAGAAATCTCCTGGATGCTGAACATCTTAAGTTCACAATTAGCTTTCTCACTGAGACTACATACACACACTAAACAAACAAGCTAAGGTGAAAATTTCTGCCGTTTACTGTGCAAAAGTAAGTTCTTTTACTGACACAAATATCCCTCCACCAAGGAAACAGCTACGTGTAGCGCAGAAAAGCATTACCTTCAGCAATGGGTAAGGGTACGGTCCTCGAAATTCCTCCTCAAAAAGCGTGGAATACACAGTTCTATTAAACACAGGCGGAAGATCATTGACGTCATTGACATGAATAACCACAGTGGTTTGGTTTTCATTTAGGCTGTCAGAGGCTACCAGAGTAAGTTCGTACTGAACATGAAAGAATTAGGAGAAAAGAAGCAATGTAATACATGCACAACAAAAACAAATCAGGCACGTTAACAAGAAAACAACAACATGCGCATGCTCAGTACAAATTATACAAAAAAAATCCTGCAATAAAATATTGGCGTGTTCTGAAAGTTCCTGGAACTTGCGACAAACATGCAGGTGCAATAATCCAATCCTTAAAAGAAAAAAAAATGAAGATTCGTTGTAGCAAAAAACACCTTTAAAACTCGTTTTGGAAGATTTCTGTCGTCTTCCTCTGTGATCTGGGTCCTGTATGTGGGTCGTTCGAAAACTGGAGGGTTGTCGTTGACATCCTTAACGTGGATCACCACCTTCGTATGGTTCTCCTTTAGGTTATCTGATGCGGCCAAAATGAGCTCATACTATAGATGAAGGAAGTCGATTTAATAAGAAAGATATTAACGACAATAAGTTAGAAATACTCCACGACACATGATCATTGAATAGGGAAACACTTGAGAACAAGCACAAAAATATCACATGAAGGGTCGGGAAGAAAACAACAACAGGTTTAAGTCAATTTTCCGTCCAAAGCTATGCTGGACTTTGCACGTTTTCCTTAGTTTCATACAAAGTATATGTAACTTTTCATTTCCATGTACAGTAACGTTTTGCAATTTAATTTCACTTTTCTTGAGTCTGACGAGCGTTGACTTAACATGTTGTGCCCCTCTGACCCTTCATGTACACTTGTATGTAAAAATAATTGAATACTTAGCTGGAAACGAGTAACTCGTAAACAGTTTGAAAGCAATCAACGAAAACTATCCTCAGTTCTTCACCCTGTATCCCTTGCTGGTATATGACAATATTCATGTATATCGTAGCGTTCTACCCTGTAGAATGGGGGATCGAACCAATGGGGAAGTTGCTCATTCCCCAAATAAGAGCACTTGCAAGCTGCTAGCATACGTAATTAAAAGACAATAGATGTTTTGTCCCAACCCTTCTGACTGAGAATGGCAGGTTACAGGAATAACTTACCCCGTTCGGTGCGAGTACCCTCTATACCAGCAGTCTTACTCCTCTTAGCAATGACCAACAAATACCCTTTTCATCTCGATCCTTCTAGTTTTGTATCTTCTAACTCACCTTCATTTACCTTCCCCTTAAGGTCGACGCCCCGCCGCTTGCTGTCAAAACCTCTCTCCTCGACAAAATCGAGATGCAAGTTCAGACAAGTCTTGGCATGATTCTACCCGCACCGCTGGGTATGTTAGGATATTGTAAGCAAATACACATGAATATTGACATATCCCAGGAAGAGAAGCAGAGTTAAGGCAGTTTTCGTTGATTACATCCAAACCATATTTTCCGAGTTACGTCATTCTTCCACCTACCCCTTCAATTCTTCGTGTGAGAACCAGACGACTAACTCCAATTTATCAAATTTACAGGAGAGAGGAAATAACGTATTCTTAGGAATGTGTCCGACTAAAAAAAGTCAGTAAATTGGATACGTGACTCCGCCTTACCGCTAAGGATTAGAAGTGAAGATACGTGGATCTGACTGCAAACAGAGCTCTCCAGAGGAGTATTAAAGAAAATCGAAAAGGGCATTTTTTTTGGAGTCACATTCCTCTGGTTCACAAACGACGAATTCTTGAAACAAACGAGAAAGTTAAGTCGTGGTAATACACAACAATACAAACAAAATAAATACATTGATTATATTAACCATTAAGAATAAAATCAATCACAACTCCATAAGGAACTAATATGATATATTATTTAAAGTTGCAAAAAAAAACAGCATTATAATGCACTTTCAGGTTAAATATTACATCTAAACTTCATTGGAGCATTCAGTTTTCAGAATAATTAGGCTACACACTGGGATGTATTATTGAATTAGAAACAGATTTATCACTGAAATTAGTAATAATACAATACCTACATAACCCAATTCAAGATGTACAGAGGAAATAGATTTAAGCTAGAATAAAACTTTATAAATTAAAAAGAGAGGTACAATTTATTATTATGGGATTATACATTTCAAAACAGGCCTCGCGCACAAGTGAAAAATGTTACAAGATAGTGATCTGCGCATTAAGTACCTGACAACAAATATGTGTTTGTGTATATTGTTGTACCTTGTTGTTCAATTCTTACAAACTTAACTCCCTTCCCCTCCCTCCCTCCTCTTCTTCTTCTTACCATTCCTTTTCCCTACCGCATTGCGCGTTTGTCTGAGGGACTTTTTGGCGACAGGGTTGTTTCACAAGGACTATGGCCCGCCAGATCAGAATATCACCGCAGAAGTACTCTATAAGGTTGCTAGGAATATGGCGAACCGTCTGGACATGTGTATTCTGCAAGAAGAACGTCATTTCCAACATTTGTTGTAAGGTACAGATCACTATATATTGTAACATTTCTCAAATTTGTGTTCGGGGCCGGTTTTAAAATGTACGCACTGTATTAAATTAGATTAAAATTACAAACAATAGCACGAAAATATTGTACAGTCGACAGCATATTCATTCACGATTCGCTCAGTTTTTCGCGTTGGAAAGTCGAAGAATAGAACAACCTCTTCTATAGCATAAGTGCAAGTTAAAACATATAAGAAGGAACTAATATACTGATGGGCTATTTGCCTATTATTACTACGTCATATTGAAACTAACTACAAGTGCGTTAATATTAATTTGTAATCAAGTTTAATACAGTTCCATCTTGCACAAACGAAAACTTTCATTTCTTTCCTAAACGAGAAGTATGAGTTGCTCAAAGAGCTTAGACAATGCAAGAAATTCAACTATTTCAACTTGAAAGCAATGCAAAACAAACCGAGATGCACCATCTAAGGAATTGCAACAATTTCTGCTTTCATATAACTTTGGAAACTGTGCAGTTCCTCGATAGCTATACCCCGTCTCAGCTAACTGTGGAGCAAAACCGCGCACAGCATCAGAGAAGCGAAGCAAATCGAGTGGCCAGAGCGAACCAGTACACGCTGCTGGGAAGGCTGGTAACTGCAGTCGCTTCCCCCCTCCACGCAATCCCGTTCCCTCTCACGTGTTCATTGGTGGAGCGGTGTCGCGTCACAACTTGCGCAGAGACTTGTTCTCGTTTGCCTGCTCCACAGTTAGCTGGGATAGAGTATAGGTTATTATTTCAAATAACTAGAAA
Source organism: Lepisma saccharinum (assembly GCF_977018435.1). NCBI lineage: Eukaryota > Metazoa > Arthropoda > Insecta > Zygentoma > Lepismatidae > Lepisma > Lepisma saccharinum. The sequence goes on along the minus strand of NC_139245.1, from coordinate 30,522,030 downwards.
TAATCTCGTCTCCCCTCAGCCAGACAAATAAAAAAAATAACTAGTCTAATTAGAGATTATCTATTGATACTGCAAAAAGGAAAACGTCCTAATGAACAGAGAGAGAGAGAGAGAGAGAGAGAGAGAGTAATAATGAATCAGGGAGAAAGGTATCAGGCATTCTGTTTGTATACTACCTCCCAAAGCAACGTTAATGAGATAATTCGCTCAAAAAACACAATAAAGTGGAATATCATTATTTTCTCTAAAACTGCAAGTTAAGTTAGTTTAATTAAAAAGTTCCTTTGAAGAATCTTCGAACTTTCAGACGAATACCTCTTCAAAAGAAGTTTTTAATTGAAGAAGTGGAAGGGGACAAAAAACATCAAAGACGAGAAGGAGACGGAATTTAATGCGAAAAAAAACCAGATATGGTAAGAGAAAAAGTTATTTATTTTTCTAGGTTAATATTTGCAACTCAAAGCCAATCAAAACCCTACTGTCTTCAGAACCAGGGCAAACACTGGTTTTTATAGTATACAGGGTTATTCAAAATGATTCATTCGATTCCAAATTACGGTATGAACCTTTTGTGTTTATGAAAATACAGCGATCATATGCACGCAGAACAAAGTAAACACTCCAGAATTTTGTTTACATGCCTGTAAACTGTAGAATCAACATCGATTTAGAGTTGTAATGGAGTTAAAAACTAACTTCTCTGTGAAATAATAAGTGGTGCTCAAATATAACGTTGCTGTAAATGTCAAGTTTTATTAAACGCAAATGAATCTATAGGTTGGAATACTGAATAATGGCCGTTTAGTTGTGTTCGCTCTTTCATCAAATTAATTCATCATCAATCCTCTTCGTCGCGACTACCCTACAATCTGATTCGGGAATCTGTGGAGCAATGCGGCACATAACGGTAGAAAAAGCGAGTAGGTAGAGCAAAGCAGTGGGCGCTGCTGGAAATGGCTGGTAGCTGGACTCAATTCCCCTCAGCCGTTCATTGGCTGAGGCCTTACGAATCACTACTAGCGCAGAGACTTGATACCAGGTAAATTCTCATACATTCTAAGCAGGGACAAGAGGGAATCACGCACAATGCGCATCCTTACAGAGAGGCAACCCGCATTACAGTACATCATTTATTGTACGCCAACTGTACGTTCAACAATGCCAGGGATTCAGCTGGTTATTTAAAGCTGGAGAGGCCATCTGGAACTTTTCGCTTCCAGTTTGTGCAGCTGCGGGTCCGACCAGAACGCAAAACGATCCTGGAACAACGGTCCACCGAGCCCAACAGTGCCACGCTGGAGACTCCAGGGATTTCTGGATAGAGAGCTCTGGATTGAAGCCACTCCGACCTCTTGATGTGCCCAATCCCGTGGAGACCTGTACCTAAATTACCGCGAATGTAACACATTTGTCACTGCCTGTCTCCAAACCTCCCTACGTACAATGTAGCCACACATTTAAAACGGGCTTGCGTCTCAAACGGGAGACAGTTCAGAGCGTGGTTATGAAATTAACACGGGGTGACTGGAAACAAGCTTCAAGTAAACTCAGGGGTACAAGTGGCTGGACCTCTTTATTTCCTTTCGGTGACTTGTCAACATAAGCATCGAGGACAATGGAAAAGAACGTGGGTAGAATTGCACGTGGTCTTAACTGAATGTACGAATCCAGAATTCTCATGGTGAGAGAAACAAAAGAAAACGTACGAGAATTGCCAAGCGTGCATGGTATGGAAATTAGAGAGCTTACAAAATCATGACAAAGAGTCAGTGGGTACAGTGTACTTTTTTCTTGAGCAAGGGAACTTTCAAGAAGTAGATATAAATAGCGTTGGGGTCTGACATACCATCTAATATTTAAGAAAGCCAGCAAAGCAGTCTTTAAAAATTAATCCTCTTCCCCCCCCAAAAAAAACAGTTGTTACATTGCCAATTCTATAAAAATCACATCATTTTTCTAGAGCATTCAAATCATTCTTTATCTGGCTTACTTTTACTGTTGTCTAGAGAGCTTCGTGGTGCCGTAAACCTATTTTCTATCACATATCTAGACAAGTGGAACACCAGGCCAGACGACGATTCACTAGAATGCTCTAAAAGGAATTATGAACAAATACAATTTTTATTATTTGGAATATACACTATCTACCAAAAAGTAATTGGGCAACTATGATGGTGGTTAATTTAGTATCTAATTCGAATCATTTAGTATCTTATTTGATTCGTGTGGCCTTCATGTTGTTCCTTGAGCAAGAGAACCACTTGTGAAAGTGATGGCGCGTAGTGCAAAGTTATCAGACTTTAATAAGGGCATAATTGTGGGCTGCCACCTCAGTGGGCTGTCTAGCAGGGCCATAGCCGCAAAGTTAAACAGGCCCAAATCAACAATAGCATTTGTGCTTCGTAAGTGGAAGGTGCATGGACATTGTGACAATGGTGAACGTTCCGGGCGTCCAAAAAAACTGACTAACAGAAATCGGAGAACCCTAAAACGTGAAATTGTTACGAACAGGACACAGCCGATGGCTACAATCAGACAGGACTTTATGGCAGCAACAGGGGCGTCAGTTTATATTGGAACATTGAAAACCGAGGCCCACCAACTCGGATATTCCTGAAGAGCAGCGGCCCATAAGCCGCATATCACCAAAGTGAATAAAGCTCAGCGTCTCAAGTGGTGTTTGGACCGTCTCAACTGGACACTGGAGTAGTGGAAAGCGGTTCTATGGAGTGATGAGTCGAGATTCACAATGTTTTGGTCTGATGGACGTGTATGGGTGTGGCGGTTACCCGGGGAACGGCTTCTGTCAGAGTGTATAGTGTCTGCCAGAAAATTTTGTGATGGTGAAGTAATGGTTAGGGGTTGTTTCTAGTACTACGTTGTGGGACCACTGGTGGTTGTTCGTGGTACAATGAACTCACAGGCATACTGTTCAATACTAGACAATGAAATGCTCCCAACCTTGTGGCGTTTTTACGGAATGGATCCCTGTTACTTCCAGGATGACAAAGCTAGGTACCATGTTTCGGAAGCTACTATGCAGTGGTATGCCATCAACAATGTTCACCGATTGGTCTGGCCTGCATAGAGTCCTCATCTCAATCCCATAGAACACCTTTGGGATGCATTGGACCGACGGGTGAGGTCTCGGGGAGATGCGGCCAAATTCCATTGTCCAACTGAGTGAGATATTGGAAGAGGAATGGCGACTTATTTCCATGGACATCTTCCACAAACTAGTCGAGAGCATGCCTGACAGGTGGCTGCTGTTATAGTACCAAGAGGTGGCTCCATGAGGTTCTAACAGGGTTCGCACCACCAAACAACAATTTTGTACAGGTGCCCAATTACTTTTTGGTAGATAGTGTAGTAGCCGTTTTATGAAATGAGTGTAATATTCGAAAACAACTTTCAAGGCGCAAGCCAAACGTCCAGAGCGGCCTTAAAGCTTATAGACTGTTTGTACTGGAATAGACAAAAGTTAATACCGAATGACGTATTAACATTTGAACCCACAACGTCCAACAAAGATATAGCACAATGTAGATAAAAGATTCAAGCAGGTCTTTTGTAGAGTGAAGGTCAAGAGAGATTTCGAACTATACCATAAAAGGTTCCCGCCTTGTACAGTTCGCGCCAGCAGATTGTCGTCTGCTGGAAAGCGTTGCCACCATCCACTAACAGGAGCGCTGTACATTGGTATCAATAGCTCGCCGTTTGAATAATTGGTTGCGGCATTTATGTAGAGGGGAGGTGTTTTTGCGAGTGTCCCCTTCATCAAATCATCATTCATCCTCATCTTCGCGATTAGCCAAAAGTGGCAGAAAAGCGAAGTAAAATAAACCATATCAATCAATCAACGGATGAAGCAGGTATTGCAGATGGCCAAAGAGAAAAGAGTTTGCCCTTTAAGGGCTGATGATATTATTTGCTTGCCCTTTTGAAGGACTTGTGTAGCAACGCCATCAGGTACTATAGTCTGTCCCAGCTAATTGTGGAGCGATGCTGCGCATAGCGTCAGGGTAACGAGGAGAATCGAGTGGTTAGAGCAAAGCAGTGCACGTTACTGGGAAGGCAGCTCCCCCACTCCGCGCAATTCCGTTCCTGACACGTGTTCAGTGGTCGAGCCATCTCGCGTCACTACTTACGCAGAGACTTGATTTCGTTTGCCTGTTCTACGATTAGCTGGGACAGAGTATATGTTTGCACAAAACACATGTTTGGTAACACCGCACACGGCAGAACTCTTAGTGGCGGCAACTGTACCAGGATATATCTTCTGGCCTATAGAAATAAGAATGCTTGATTAATCGATTTTGGCTAATCGCAAAGATGAAGATGATTCCAATCCGGGATAACTGGCGTCTTAATTACCCCAGAAAGTAAATGCTTTTAATAGTTAGTGCATAGGCTTTTAGAAGTCTTGTATAACAGCAAACATGGAAGGAAGTGCACACTGGCGAATCTTTGAGAGAAGCACAGCCCCCTCCCGATGAAGCACCTAAAGTTTCGTGTAAATGAGGCTCTCTACTTGTTAGTCCATCCAAGACGAAACCGTAACCTCCTGCATCCACGTGAGATTCGAGTCAAGAAACAAGGAAGCTCGCAAACCCATCCTTCAATATAACATGCTGGGAAGTGAAGAACGGTATATATTACACCGCATACCCCTTTCCAAAGGAGCCATGTTTGCGTAGAGGGGCCTACATTTCTGAAGATATTGCAGATTATGAGGCCCGCCATGCAAAAAGAAGCCTCGGAAGCTCTAAGAAAATGCAAACCCGCATGGCTTCCAGCCCTCTGCGAAGCTCAAACGTTGAGAAGCTGAGGGGGAGGGTACAAAGCAAGCGGCGCTAGACAGGATATCCGAAGGGAACGCTAGTATCTGCTGTTTACACCCGGCGAAACGAATACAATGGTCTATTTTTGTCCTCAAGAAAACATTGAACAAACGTATGCACAGAAAGAGGGGTTGAAAATAATCAAATTTGACAGCAGACGTGCTATACTCCTTCCCGAGCCTCTGAATACATACTCACATGTACAGGATGCAGCATAAGTGGCTACCACAAAAAGGCAAGATGCATACTGAGATAAAGTCTCATCAACTCAAGGATGCCACAAGCTTATCTGCAACTGTTACCTCCCTCTGGTGGCAGTTAATTGAGCGGGAATACGTTCACGTAGCAGCAGTCACATCGTTGCAATGCGAAATGCAATGCCAACATTGCAACGACTTATGCCGCACACTGTATAATGATTTAAATGTAAAAATGCTAACAATTTCATTGACATACAGTACGTGTCGCAGGCGCAAAAACACTGCGCATCTAGATAGGAAGAAGCTAATTTGTACACTCAACGGCAGGAAAATTGTCCATCACCATGCTTATTTGTTGTGTTCAAGCATTGAAAAAATAGCTCGAACAAGCAGAGAACGATTAAATAAATTCATCCGGAAAAAAAGGTCCCTGGACCGAATTGAAATACTTTACAGATAGAAAGGTTCTTTGCAGTCCAGAACCCATTTACGCTTGCTGATCTTCTTCCCTGGACCGGAATTGAATTTGTTTAAAATTACTAGACCTTTAACAACCCTACTTGTACGCAAAGCGCACTGGAGTCCCACATCAACACTCCCTTGAACTATAACTACTCGACATATCAACGATAAAAAAACTACTTTAAAGATTATTTTCAAAAAAGGTGTTGTTGCCGAGTATCGTGATTTGGATCTGCACTGGAAACTCGATTCTGATGGAGCCAGATCTGTTACAGATCTGTTTATATTTTTTATTATAATCGAATTATTTTGGAAAATCCAATAAATCTGAAAATTTAAATGTCTCTGACGCTAAAACCGAACCTGTTGATGGCTTCCTGACCTCCTACTTTGAATAACCAACTATATTTTTATGTTCCCACATTGGACACTGAAGGCACTTTTCATAAGAATTAAAATATACAGATCAACTACATTGGAAATAAACACGATATTGTTTAGTAAAATAATTCCTAAGCATCAAAGTTTAAACAAAATGCAATTTCCAACTTTTACATGTATAATATTTTTGCTTTAATACATCATAGGTTTCATACAGTTCTAACTTTTCCTCTATAAAACGTTAGTTATTATTAATCCGATAGATGTCCTAATAGCTCAAAAACAGCTGAACAGCATTTCCAAAATGGCAGAACGAGCTATTTGAAGTGCTATCGATCAGCATTACTAGTAATAAACCTAGCAGACATTTGTTTACTGGAGATATACGATAAGAAGTGCGTATACTGTAACTCCGGTACAATTTCTGCACGAAGTTCATGAACAATGGCAGAGTTTCTGTTATTTCCAAAAGTGATGTTGATGAAATATCAGTAATAATAAGGAACTTTTGAGGGTGTTCACCGGCTAATATATTATTAATTTCTTGTCTGTCAATTCCAAAGGGTTGCTAAAACACCTGGACTTTGAGAATAGGTCCGCTAAAAAAAAACTAAGTGGAGAATACACGGCGTTTGTTTCTCGTATGTATGTATGGGTTGGGGTAAGAAGTACAGCTATTTTAACTATTTTCCAAGTGAGAGATTCAGAGCACAAGTAGTGCAACTCCACTTTTCATGAAAATTGACTTACATGTATAACTTGGAAGTGTAATGTAACACCATTTCAGTGCTAGAAGTAAGTATCTCTTAAGTTTCAAATTATTGCTCATAGGGGCACCATTATATTTGTGATCTTATGGCTAAACATAGTACTAAGTTATCTAAATGTGACTTTTCTCAAAACTGTCTTGAATGAAGATACGCCACTTGTGCTCTGAAACCCTCAAATATTAATGCTAATGTTGTTAATTATGGATACTGTGCGCTTCTATGCAAAAAGCTCTGAATAACTTGTACGAACTTAAAATAAATTCCGCGAACTTCTGGATCATCCCTTGTGTTTTACATAGATCGACTTGTGACCCTCAAAATCGAAAAAAAAAGCCATGGCGTGCAAAACTTTCCAAGAGCAGTTTCACAGCTGCAGCGTGCGGACGACCGGACAGACAGACTTGCCCTTAACGACTTTACTTCGTGCGAGCAGCGAATAAAAATGCAAATTAAATGGCGATCGTTTTCGTTCATTTTTTTGCAACTTTAATGGGAGTGTAATTAGGGAACACTCGGATGAAATTCAGGTCACACAATTCCGCATAATTACTCACCCCCGTGACTTCTATTTTGCTTTTTTAGGGGGGTGAGGGGGTTAATTAACTACACGCAGGGGTACGTTAACTTACAGGGATTAAATTACTTATATTATGAACGACTACCTGGGAACACGTAAACGTAAGTAGGAACAATTAAAATTTCTTTCATGGAGAAAATGTGCGGTTGTTCTTCATTAAGAAAATAACTGCGAGGGCTGAATAAATATTCTCTTTACAAACGGATATTAGCGAGAACGTAATGTCTTCGTCTTGAGACAGGATGATAATAAATTATCTTTCTTAAGCACATTACCTCATTAATACCAAAACGTACAGAGGAAATAATTTTCTTTGGATGAATTGCTAGATACGTAATGAGTTTGGTTGAAATTACAAGCGGCGCAGGAGATGATAGAATGGAGGTTCTTCTTCTGGGCTTAGTCAACAATGTCTTCAAAGATTTTACCGCTCCCTTTCCTCTCTAATTCTCTGTCATTACTGTCCAACGCTACAGTAGAATCAAATAATAAAAAAAAGAAAAAAAAAGGTCTGACATGGTGCAACAAAAATGGTATTGTAAATAACGAATAAAAAATTCTCCGTCCAAATGGTTGTGAAAAATCAACCATTTTGGCAAATAGTGTAGGAAAACTATTTCTAAAAGATTTTCTCGTAAGTAATGTGACAGAGTAGCTAATATAATATATGAGTTGTGAGCTCGAATCATCTCCTCTACCCGTACCATCTCTGCGTACAGTCCTCGAGCATGGCCGCCATTTTTAAACTGAGCTGCGCATGCCCGCGTTTGCTATCTAGCGACTGCTAACTAATATCATAAAGATCGATTGTGCTGCCATCTAATGACACTTTTAGAAACTTCTTACTACTATTTTCAGCTATCCCACATCAGTTTGTGAACTATTTACTGATTTCCCCTCCTATTGATTGATTGATTGACTTGGTGATTTAAGTCCACTTAATCGGCTAATCGGGACTGGACCTACAGTTTGAAGTGGGATCCGAACCAATATGTGCCCCCACCGGTTTCCCCCTCGTATTAAAACATAACTTCCAGTGATAAGGTCTGATGAGACGGGGGGAGGGGGGTACACCCCAATCTCGCAACTCTCTCTTCATAGCATCTAGTGTTCCCCACGAGACGAGACTTTGGCCTGTCTCGTCTCGTGGAAGTCTCGTGAAAATGCTGTCTCGTCTCGAAAATATTCGTTTGTCTTATGACACATGGTCAATCTCGTCTCGTCTCGAATTTTTAAAAGCCTGTCCCGTCTCGTCCCGTGGGCAACACTAATAGCATGTCACTGACTCAGTTTATCGAGTTGCTAACTTGCGAAACAAGTTATAAATTATTGATTCATGTAACTCAATAATGCAAGCAAAGGCTATATATAATGTGGGTTTAGGCCATTTTCAATAATTCAAACTGTTCAACAGTTACACATTGACATTCAATGGTTCATTTAACTATGCATAAAAACCTTCCTAGAGTATACGTATACGTCGTGATTCAAAAAACTTCAAGAGTGCGAAAAACCATTACAATTTTCTCTCAGAATATAATGACATTTCATTTCATATTAACATCCTTTTCTCTATTTCTTCCTCTTCCCCTCTCTCTTTCCTTTTTCTACAAATTCCCTTTCTACTTCCCTGTTTTCTATCTTCCTGTTTCTCTACTCTTTCCCTCCTTTTTCTATCAGCTTCACAATTTATTCCTTTTCTCTCACTTTTAATTTTCTTACTCCGGTTATACTCTCTTTCTTGCTCCGTTTCTCAATTTTTTCCTCTTTCATTCTTGCCCAATTTCTCTCTCTCTTTCTCCCTTCCTTTCTCTTCCTCTGTTTTCCATCTTTCTCTTCCTTCCGTGCCTCAATTTTCTTCTCTCTCTCACCTCTCTTTTTGTTCCTTCCTCCTTTTTTTTTTGCTTGCTCTGTTTCTCTTTTTCTTCATCTTTCCCTCTCCCCTTTATTATTCTCTGTCTCTGCATTCCTTCCTCTGTTTCCTTCTTTCATTCTTATTCTGCGTCTGTAATTCTTCCTTCTTCAGGCAAATCAACAACTACATAAACGAAACACCAGCTTTCTTACGAGACAAAATAAAATATACACCAATTGCCATGCTAGCACAGCTTGTACGGATCTTCCACCTGAGTAACTTAAGCCCTCTACATCCAGGGAGAGCTCCTGTTTTTGAACAACGCTCATTGGATGCTGCAATCCAGGAGGAAAGTTCCATGTAATGCGTGGCTCAGCCAATTTACGCTAACGATTAGAGTCGTCGGTTGCATACACAGGCTAATTGGGGGCGTCGTTCAGGCTCCAAACACCGAATCAATGCAAACAGCATCCTGCAGGATCTCCCAGCAACGCCTTAGATCAGCTGTTGCAGATCGATAACTGTGGGAGCGGTTAAAGTGGGAACATTAACATCTTTTGTCGATTAGTCGATTTTCTCCTCTCGCTGTGGAGCTACCAGCGCTCTTGCCCTTCAAGGTAAACAGCGGTGGAACGTGTGTGTTTGCTACCACCGTAGATAACAGCATATGATACTGTTTGAAAAGATGCATATAGGGCGTAGCCTTAAAGAGTACTAAAATAGTTGCAAGATTCTGAACACTGATGCTCCATCTTTTTATCATAAGCGCCACGAGATAGTTATTAACCGACCTCCGTGGCAGAGTGGTTAGCACAGCTCGCAACAACGCCACGGGTCTCGGGTTCGAATCCCGGCTTGAGTATTGGTGTTTACTGCGAATGTCCATTCGTCAATTTCACAACGCATTATCATCGTCCCGATTAGCCAAAAGTGGAAGAAGAGCGACGTTCAATAACAAATAGCATACAGACAAAGAGACAGAAATATTTATGAACCCTAGTGTGTAGAATTAAACCGCCATTATTTTAGCAATTATGTTGCTTGAATCGTGAAAATATTTGACGGAAAACACTTCATGCATTCAAATCCAGGACCTTTTCATTTAATCTTTATTAAACGTCGCATTTCTGCCACTCTTGGCTAATGGCGACGATGTGGATGGATGATGATGCAGCTGATACAAGGACACTCGCAAAGAACGCCCAGGCCGGGATTTGAACCTGGGAACCCTAGCGTCGTAGCACGTTGCGCTAACCACTCCGCCACGGTGGGCGGCACGAAGACGTCTGGCGTGACAGCATGTTACGTTAACACTACACCACGATGGTTAGCCGAAATGTGAAATTAAGGATATATCTATTAAAAAATCTTCAAAAGCTCTACTTTTGATCTGCTAGTGTCTTTATTCACATTTAAATGAGATTTTTCTCAGATAGGCTAATCGGGACTGAATCTACTATGTTCTACACCCGAAACATGCCACGAAAGGAAGAAAAAAAAGATGTGAGAGTTGCACAGCAGCAACAATACAAAGGTAGAAGTGTGGAAATAACCGGGTATTATTTCCATTGGTCTCACTCTACAACATATATAGGGTGTTCCGTATAGGACGCCGAATTAAAAAAATAAATAAAAATAGGGAAAATATCATGAAAATAGTTACAAGCAGAAACATCTCCCATTTACGTATGAAAGACAATGTCAGGCATATGTCCACCCCTACTGAGTCTGCATGCATTTATACGCTCCACAAAATTATTGATAACCCTCTCGCAGATGTCTGTCCCGATGCCTTCAACCACCCGTATGATTTCCGCCTTCAGTTCCAAAAGGGTTCGTGGTTTGTTGGCGTACACCTGTGATTTCACAAACCCCCATAGAAGAAATCACAGGGTGTAAGATCACATGGCCTTGCTGGCCATTCCTAGTCACCGTGCAAAGAGATCACTCGTTGCGGGAATTTTTCATGGAGTTCCATATCGTAACCACAACAAACGAGTCAAAACAATTGAGGCTACATTAATCTGCATAACAACAGATATCAACATTGGTAAAAACAGGTTTGCCAACCTCGAGACAAAACAATAGCACTCGATTCAAATTCGGCGTCCTATACGGAACACCCTTATTTGAAACATTCTTTGTTTCCCATATAGATCACGGCCATATTGGCAATTATCCTTTAGATTTGAGGCAAAATATTCGTTAATCCTCAGTCCTTTGAAGCCGGTGCCAAGTTTGTACTTTACTGACAAGAGTTTGGATAGAGGAAACTCTCTAAATTCCTTTGCAGGAACCGAAGTAGTTACTAGACAATGCTAGTAACGAATCCATGAAGATGGCAACTGCGGTGTTCCCAGACACCCACAGTAACCAATGGCGGTATCAAGGCCCACTGAGCTGATGAGGTAGGAAGCGCTCTGGGGGGTTTCTCGTAACTTCTGCGTGACAAGGCGCTGTCGGTTAATTGCTTTGAACACAAAGGGACTTAATGGGACGAGGTTCCCTCGATGAGGGGAGGACGAAGTGAAAGACTTCCTACGGTACTTCTCAGAGATCAAGTTGTGATGACTCGCATCACCGTCGTGTAACAAAGCTGACCTGAAAGCAAAGGATAGGTGCTTCAAGGTGAAGAACCGCTTTTGAGTCTTACACGTACACAAAACTCCAACACGACACTCATATATTGTAGATCAGAAGCAGCAAGGAGTAATGTTTAACAACTTGTTCGAACACTCAAGGGTGAAGGTAATTAATTGAATCATGAAGGTGTAATACCTGTAGTTTTCCCCGCGAAAATTGCTTTCAT